>NC_133775.1:100369721-100388127 GCF_003597395.2 Chelonoidis abingdonii
GGACACCTGGCCTTTTGTTTATTTATTGGCCTGTTAGGTCAATTAGAGTTTAACATGGATGGACTCTTGCTCATGAGAGGCCTAAGGGAAAACTCCATATTCTTATAGCCTTTACCTTTTAAAATTACTTAGAATAATGCTTAGTGACACTTAGTGGCCTCAACAACTTTGCAACCTTAATGTCCTTTTAATGTAGTTTTTTTTATGTGTAATACTGTTGTAGGTCTAGATGATGTTAAAAGCTGAAGCACGGTGGTCAGAGGCTAAAGCCATTGGAGGTGTGTAGCTTAACATGGTGATAATTGGCACCAGGTGAACAAAGTAAGCACAGAGGTGGGGAATGTGTAGGGGGTCTGTTTGCACATGAAAAATGCAGCTGCTAAGTACTGAACTGTATAAAGACGTCAAGCTGAACTTAAAATTTTCATTACATTAGATAGGATTGCTACGATACATCCATGAGAGAATATTGAGTACTGACATCTAAATCAATGTCAAGATTTTTGTTAATAATTCCCTATATCCAGCGCTGTCATGTAAAGTGTCTTTTCACATTGGAACAGTGTTTACTGGAACATTACTAATGCAGAGCAATCTGACTTGGAAATATCTCTTTAGATTCCCTAACAATGCAAAAAGAACAGGAGTACTTGTGGCACCTTAGAGGTTAACACATTTATTTGAGTATAAGCTTTTGTAGACTACAGTCCACTTCATCGGATGCATGCAGTGGAAAATACAGTAGGAAGATATATATATACACACACAGAGAACAGGAAAAAATGGGTGTTACTGTACACACTCTAACGAGAGTGATCAGTTAAGGTGAGATGAAATAACATCAGATTGTGGAACAATGTACTCTGGAGTGTCCTCCACATATCCAAAAAGTACCAACCAGGCCACTAAGATAGGGGGTCCTATCTATATTGCAAAAAATCACTGGGCTGAGCTTGTTACAGGAAGACACCTGCATGCTAGCCTAGGCCACCAGCAAGGGCAAAAGAAGCATTAGGCATGTTTGTTTGAGGACACAAACCAAATTTAGAGTTGACTATGCCTTAGAATGGTTTCAAACTCAGTTAAAAGTTACAGAATAGACAGGATTTTAATCTCCAGGCCTTTTCTGATTGTGCGTCTGTTCACATTTCCAGGTTACTGTATCACGCTGATGAGTCCTAACAGCATGAGACGTTTACTAACTTCATTATACTGAGTGTTCCTAGAAGAAGCCCAGACTTTCAGGATTACAGAGAAGCTTTTAAAATAGATTGACACAAGTTTATTTGCACAGTCTTGTCACATAAATTTATCGACAGGGAGTTAAAGAAAACATTGCCCTGCAGGTATGGCACAAGAATATTCAGTTGTTACTTAGATTTTGTGTAACTTTCTGGGGCTTACAGGAGTAAGAGAAGAGCCAGAAGATAGGGAGGGAACTTTCTGTTCCCTCTATAGGGAAAAAAAGGAAGAAATCAGCTGAGGCTACCTTCATTTAGAGCAGTTATAACATTGCCTACCAGTAATTCCACCTACCGAGTTTTGTTTCTTTGCTTGGATTTTGTTCGTTTTGATTGTATAAATAACTATTATTAATACTATTCTGATGAAAGGGCATAGGAATTTGTGTTCTGGAGTGAGTGGGTAAACATGACCTTCCAGGTAGTGCACTTTGGTTTGGTAACAAAAAAGCTCAAGCTTAATACAGAAGGGAGACCTGGCAAAGTGGTTCTTTCTGAACTGGAGCAATCTGGCAGAGGCCAACTACCTCTTAACTGCTTCTGAGTCTAACTGGACCCATGAGTGGGTTTTGTGATGGGACTAAGTTCTGAACCTCTCTAAATCAGAGGATTATTATTTGGAACTGGGGTTGACCTAACTCCTGATGCACTGATTTGGGTTGTTCAACTTCCTGAATATGAGAGGGAGAGAGAGTTCTTCTATGTCTTTTACTGTTTTTCCCCATTTCCCCAAATAAAAGATACTTCTGATTCTGTGTCCCCAAGGATTTTGAGTTCTTACAAGTGGGAAAGAATCACTTAGAAAGGAGACCAGGGAAGCTGTATTTCAGTTTCTCAGAGATAGAAGAAGGAGTAGGGCTCTGGGTGTGGGCTTGAGCCATATTTTTATTGATTTTAGAAAAAAGTCCCCTAAACAGAGTAAACTCAGCCAATATAGCTGCCATTAGCAGCTGGGAGAAGAGTGGCCTTCATTTATGTTTTATTCTCCTCTTTTAATGCACACAATTAATAGTGATAAGAGAATTAGAGATAAAATAGAATATTAGGAATTCTGGGCAATATTGAGAGCATAGCTAAGCTGAATTTAGCAGAGGAAACATGAGCCTTGGCTTAACTGGGGGCTGAACCTAAGGGCTGCTCTAAATTATGCTGGCTAGAGCAGTCCTCCAGGTACTCCTCTGCTGGACAGATTGTTGGATTGCTGTTACTCCGACTCTGCACCCTCCTATATTTCCTCTAATGGGGTAGATGTGCAGACAGGAAGTGTGGGAAGAGGATCAACCTGCAGATCCATAGGAAAAACAAAACTAATATTATGGGTCTTGGGCCCTGTCTTCTGCTCTGTTTTCTAGGGTTACTGTCCCTTGTGGCTTTGATCTACCTACCCTCTCCAGTAATGGGGGAGGCATGGAAGGGAGTTAATGCTGCCTGTAGCATTTATGTTCCTAGGTTAGAAATTGAAACACCCAGTATTGTACCACTGAAAAGACACATTAAATCTGGTAAGTGGTGGTGGGGTTTTTCCATGAAAGCATAAGATTTGTAATTATATGCCATTGGTCCAATATCCTGCCTCTGGCAGTAGCCAATACCTGATGCTTTCACGGAACTGACTTCCTACTATTTGAGATGTCACTAGAGTAATGTGAGCTCCCTCTTGTGACCAAGTGGTGCTATTGCAACTTCTTAAAGTAACACCAAACCAAGAGGATTCATGTGGCAATAATCCATTCTTTGAAGCACTGCGCAAAGAAACCACATCTCAAATAGTAGAGTCAGTTAGGTCTGAGTTGTAGTTCTGGGGAGTGAATGAGAACATGATGCCTGCTTGTCAGCCAAGCAACCCCCCTTCCACCCTAAAGGGCAAGGTATCAACATATAACAGGTCTGCTGGGGAGGTCCCTGAGTTGCATATATTCTCAGATGGCCTGTTGTCAATGTCACTGACCCAGCTAACAGGCAGTCTGTATGCAGAGGTTACAAAAAACAGGGCAAAACTGTCCTTGGTGAAACTGACGGGGACACAAGGACAAGCCCTGACAACAGAAACACCTCTGTTTTTTTCAGAGAAAACTGGTAACTATACTTAGCCTTCTTTCCTACTCTCCCTTCTGTGGTAGAAATGGAGCTTCTGTTGTTTGTAATAACAGCACATCTAATCAGGGAAATATTATAAAATTATGTATTTATTATTATTATAAAACATTACTTTTATAAAGATCTGTGCAATCTTATGAAACAGCGAAATTCTATCAAAATCATTACAAGGACATTGCCATATAGTATATAAAGATGTGATGCCACTTATACTGAATAACTAAATAAATAAATCTCCACATTGCTTATATCAAATGAAAGGCAATTGACATTGCTATGAATGTAAACAGTGCTAGAACTCAGATGTATTTTAAATTGCAACAAGTACTCTACAACTTCTACGGCCTGATTGTCCTTATGGACTTGCACCTTGTGTGCTCCTTTACACCTGCCATGCAAGTATGTACTCCAGCAAACATGTCTGAGTGGTATTTTATATAATATACAACTTTCCATTGCTTCTTTCCCACTGCAACGTTACACAAGATAACATGCATATTACACAATCCTTCTGCTGTCAATGGACTTACACAAGGAATGAAACTGGCCTCCATTGTGTTTTGCTTTCCCTTCCTCTCTCTTGCCATTAAGAAAATAAGAATAGGAAGATGTATTGTGAAAAATTCAGAGCCGCTCAAAAATCTTTGCATCTGAAAATATCCAACAGAACCAAATGCTTTGTGCCATTTATCTATTAACCTACCAGTGTGGCAGGTTTAATGTGTGTACCCACCAAGAAAGAACATCAGAAATTTATGCAACAATATAGCAAGGAAAAGACATTGGTATTGGATCCACCTGAGTAACAAGTTGCTCAGATCCTGAGAACAAAGAAATAAATGGGCAATTTAGTACAAAAAAAGAGACAAATGAGAACAGGAGAATGTAATATTAAAAAGCAAGGCTGAAGACCAATCAGAACACTGCAGAAATTATTCTGCATTAAGGTTCCTCTGCAAAATTAGAAGATAAAGTTTGGTTTGCAAACATCACTGTAAACTATCTGCTCCTAGAAAGGTGATCCTTCCTAACATATGGTGCTCTTCCTGTAAGATTTGAAGAATAGATCCTAACCAAAAACAAGTCTTTCCCAAATTGGAAAACATCTAGCCTAGGCTTGTAGAGCTCGACTAGAAAAGAGTTAGATTCATGGTAATAAACTGATGCCACAACATTATGGGGACTTGCTGATAAACTGTAAAATCTAGCACACTCAGGTGTAGTATCAAATGAACCAAGATTTTAGCGTCTCCCATTTCTCAAATTTTTTAAGATTATGGCTTCTCAATTTTGTTCATTCTGTGACTTTACAGATGTCCAAAATGGAGTTACTGTGCTAGACAAATGGCTTTGGTCAAGGATTCATCAAAATAGAGTTTGAGGCAGGACTGTAGTTTCTCCCCATAGACTAGGTGAAATGTAACACACATTTCTGAGAAGATTCTCCATAATCCAGTTAAAAGGTAGATAAGTCTGATAATGTTTAGCAGATGTTAGTAAAGCAGGAAACTAATGAAAACACTCTTTCAAAGTCTTCTTTTGAGGGACTGATATTTGGGTCTGGACAAGCTGTGGGCCATCTACATTACCCACTAAATCTCTGGAGCTGCTGAGGGCCAGAGTTCAAACCCCAGCATGAATTAGATAACCTACATTACTCCAGGTTGCAGCAACTCACGGAGTTGTTCCTATTCAAATACGACCCTCAGCTGGCCATCTTTAAATCAGCTTTGTGTATATGGAATTGTGCAAAGAAGAATTAATAGAGGCTAGTGTGGTAATCTAGCCTCCAGTCCCAGACCTGGACTTTAGAGTCCCCCAATCTGGACCTGTCCCAAACCTGGACTTTTGTGTCCTAAATTTGGGGGCTTACCTGAAACTCCCCCAAGCTCCCTACCAGCTTGGATATTTTTGCTGCCACCAGGTCCGGAATTATAGGGCCGGATCCTCCCCTTTTTCCTCTGGTGTCCCCAACCCTTCCTTTGGGGAACCCCCAAGACCCAGAGCCCTGGGTCTCTCTCTCCCTCCTCTCCCAGCTTCCCCCCCTTTCCTGGGTTAGCCGGTGCAATGCTACGCTTCACTCCTTGAATACAACCGGAGAAGCAATCTAGCTTCCCCGAGGCTAGGTATTTACCTAGTCAGCTCACACAAGAAATTCCCCCTCCCTTTGTCCTATAGCCTTTCCCGCCCTGGGACAATAGGGAGGTGAGACACCGAGTTTGGGCTTTTCCCTCCCCCCTCTGCCTCACTAGAAAAAGAAACTTTCACAAGGTTTAAAAAGAAAACTTTATAGAAAAAAAAGAAAGAAAATATAAAACAATAATCTTGCATTAAGAAACTCAATACAGGCTCTTGCTTATCAGAAATATGAAGAAACAATCTGATTTAAAAGATAGCCCAATTAAACCAGTCCAACAAATCCACATACATGTAAATACAACACAAAGCTCCTCATAGCCGAATTGCTTTGGGGTTCCTTTGTACTCACAGATGTGTAGGAGAAACTTGGAGATAAGATGCAGTTAGGAGAAAGCTTGTTAACTCACAGCCGAGAAAACAACAAAGACACAGCCATCCACATCTATTCGTACAACACAAAGCTCCTCATAGCCGAATTGCTTTGGGGTTCCTTTGTACTCACAGACTTTTGGTATAATATTTGAAATAAGATGGAGTTAGGAGGAAACCTTGTTTACTCACAGCCGAGAAAACAAAAAAGACCCCGAGTATACAAATTCCCGCCCCTGACTTTAAACAATCCAGTTCTCTGATTGGTCCTCTGGTCAAGTGTTTGGTTACCCTTTCCAGGTAAAAGAAACTTAACCCTTACCTTACCTATCTACTTATGACAGCTAGGATCTGGCCTCAGGAGTTTCTACTCTACACAGGATTAATCCGCAAAGGAGGATTTTGGCATGAATGCCCTGATGTTTTGTGTTTTCTTGACTGTGGCAGTGACATCCAGTTAAAGGTGCTAATGATAGTTGTAAATATATTGGGGATGACACAGGAGCTAAATATACATTAGGAGGTCCCCCTATTTAAAGGTATTAATCAGAATTCAGCTATGTATGAGCCATCTGCATGTAACTTGTTACTTCTGAGTCATCCATGATGTGTGTGATAAATATTCTGAGTTGGAAAAGATAATTGTTTTTCAAAACTAACAACTATATATTTGACAACAATTTTTTTCACAGCAGAAAACTTCTAAGTTTGCTGGCAACTTTGAGATCTATGATCATTAAAACATATTTAGTCTTAATAGCGAGTAGCCCATACCTTGTGGCTAATTAGTAGGCAGAGTAACTTGTCAGAAGCTGATAATTAAAAATTAATATGCAGAGTGATTAATCAGAATTATGAAGAAAGATGGCTCCTGCTTTCTTTTTAGAGACTAAAATACACTGCTCTTAAGAGATTTAACACCCAGCATACAGGATAACAGAGAAATAGAAAATCTCAACTACATTCCACATCTGATTTTCTTAATATTTGTTTCACTTTTGAATTTAGAGACAAGCATTCTTGCAAAGTGACAGTCATAATGTTTTATGCTCAAGTAATCTCATCAACTTTTAGCCTACATTTCACTTTGTGTCTCCATCTGTTTACTGCTTATCATTTGTTAAGCATTGAGAGTCTGATGGTGCAATATAGAAAAATAAACTTTCTGTTTCAGGAGCCTTATGTACACTAAGGTTCCCACCAGTGTTGCCACTAAAGTACCATGACTTGCCAGAGGAATATTTTAGTATTATTTAATAGAGAAGGAAACAAGGGGGTTACTTTAGAAAAAATCAGATATGTATATTTTCAGAAAAACTAAAAGCTACTAAAATGTTTCTTCTAGCTGCTTGTTTACAGAGAAAGCTGCAGCAAGTGTTAATATTTCACTGAGTGACTAGTCCTTTGTCTTTTGTTTTGCAATTCGGTGAACGCTATTGACCTGTGCCTATTTTCTTCCACATCAGATTTATCTGGAAGGCATGTTATCAGTGTCCTACATAATAAGTAAATGATTTTGAAATATACCACCTATTAAACTCACGGACCAAATACGGGGAAAAGAATGTATGGTTGTACCACAGTTCGGACGACGTGCTTAGTAAATCATGCTTACTGTTTATTTATGGAGCCAGTAATTTTAGAAGATGTTAATAATTTTTACAAGCCTGACTATAGCATTTAAAATATCCAAACATAACAAACCTCCTTCCTGCTATTTCTTAACTATTATTAAGGAAGACCTTTTTTAAAAATAGCTGTAAACTGTCATTTTATTTTTTTTTAAATATTTGAAAATTAGTATGTGTTTTTTTGGTTTTTTTAAAACAAATCAGAAAACTTACATGTTTATTAAGGCAGGTTTCTTCTTGTCACGTGCCCTTGAAAACAGCTGTTGCCTAGTGAAGTTGCTAGCAAGCCTCCACCAAACATGATATGCTAACCTACTTCCAGGGTATTATTGTGATTTGCTACTTCAGTCTCCTTGATAATTCCAAGCCATTAGAGCTGCACTGTTTAATCATACAATAGCTTCAGTATTTTGCTGTGAAGAAAAGAATGACAACAGAAAATTGGTCATTGCATTTACAGTAGTATTTGTGAAATACTTCCAATATAGCTGTTCATGACAGGGACTTAATATATCTTTGGTCAGCACAATGGTACCCTAATCCTGACTGGAGCCTCTGGTCACTGACATAATATAAACATTTAATGATGATAATTAATAGCTACATTTATTGATGCAGCGTGAAACCTTATTGGTATTAGAATTTAGCAGGACATTGTTAAGACTGCATGTTGGCGTGCTTCAGATTTAAATTTTTATGAAAATAGCGTACACAGGCTGAAAGCCAAATTCACTCAGGGTCTGGATCAGCTTCTGTTGGTGTAGACCTTACTGAAGACTTCGGTGGAAGAGTGTGCACTAGAGGACAGCTCTCATGCTATGCACCTATAACCTTTCCTTTAACAAAGGTCACCAAGCAGCAGGGATACATTTGTTCAGCACTTCCTCCCTGCAGTCTCTATCAACAGGGTTCCTATGGATCCCCCCAGTGGAGACTGGGTTGAAATTTTCAGACATCTAGATGATTTAGATATGTAATTCCCATTGCAATTAATGGGAATTGTGCATTTAAATCTCATAGGTAGGCTGAGATTTTCAAAGTCAAAGTTGTTTGCAGACAAAAGATATCCCAAGGAAAGACTGGAAGTGCTACTCCTCCTAGCAGCCCTCCCTCAAGTGAATGCTCTAGGGACCCAGCATGCAAGGCTAGTGAGAGGGGGGACGTAGGAAGAGGCTACACCATCTTTTAGGCTTTAATGAATTATCTGAACAAAGCACAATAAATCGCATGGAATTATAAATCAAATTAATTGTATTTGGTTAGGTCAATACTTCCAGAATACATAAAAATGACTGAGGAGATTGTGAAATCACTTGACAGGGAGGTGCATATTCTTGTCCTTGCCTTCACCACTCACGCTTGAATCAAAAAGCATCAAGGCCACCCAGCACAATCCATAGGTAGGTGCTCTTTTACATGTGTTCAGGGCCAATGAGGGAAGACCTTTGGAAGCGAAACTGCTGTAATTGTATTTCTAAATGCTAATTTAAACAATTACAAAAATTCTGCTAAAGTGGATTATGAAAACACAAGGGAGAGAAAAAATAGAGTATGATCAGAAACAAACTGAGGAAAGGAAAGAAGAACCAGTGGACTGTTGTATTATTTGCTGCCCTACTTGTTAATGGTTGTTTACAGGAATTTTTTGAGAGAAAGCATAATTTCAGCAAAAGTTAGTTTTACAATAAATTTTGCTAGTCAGTGAATATATTCTGAAAACTAGAGTGGTCGAAAATATTATAGCAGGCATGCAGAACTGTGCTACTTCTGGTAACATTAAGCTGAATGCCAAATATTGTGAAAGAAGTACTGAAGACCATGAAGATCATGAAAATATGCCAGAAAATCAGTGCAATGAAGACAGCAGCACCTACCCAGAGAGGATGCCAAAAGCTTTTATTGAAAGCAAAATCCTGCTGTCCCAGAGCAAGATATCATGTCAAGCTGGTTCAATGGGTGCCAATTACAGCTGTTGTCTTCATGAGCAAAGTGTTTGATATCAAAGAAACTCTCTTGTAATATCATGGTTGTCACTAAAAGTACTTGCCATATTTTGGAATATCATAAGAATCTGCTTAGGTTTTTTTTTCATTTTGTATCAATATGTATTGTGACAATGTTTCTAAGCTCTCTTTAAAAACTTTTTTTTTTTTTAAAGCAACCGATGCTTCAGAAGAGGATATTGTCAAATCATGTTTCCTCTCTTTTAGAATGATTCCTCTAGTCTGGGTGCAGATCTGGCACCTGAGCTTAGACTCCATAGAAATGTTCTATACCATAATTAAATTCTTCCATTTTCTCTGGAGGAAAATGCATCAATATGAATCTGCACTAATACTCTCATCGGAAATCCATACCTCAATTTTTCTCCCTTCTGTTCTCTTTTTTTCCATCTCTTCTTACATTCCTCCCTCTCTCCTTTCATTTTTCTATTCTCTTATCTAACTTTCAGGTAACTAAACTGCTGGTCAACAGTCCCTCTGAAAGTCAAGCAAAAGATGGCTCAAGTTGGCCCCCCAAAAATGGCAGCACCCAAAATTAGTGAACACATTAAAAGTGTAGCTTTTACAATTGCAAAAATAAAAATAATCTTCACAATTTGATCCAAATGAAAATGAATGCATTGGTAACCTGCCAGAGTCTGTAGTGCAGGCATCATGAAGCAACAGCGATGAAAGGCGTGAACTGTTTCCATTAATCGGAGTGGGGTGGGGTGATAGTTAATCTGAAGTCTAATGATAATGATGTGAATGTCAAAGCGGGTCAAAGCACATAAAGGAGGACGATCATACTATGAACATCTACATGATCTATTTTGAATGACATTTCATATTAGCATCAAGAGTTGGTAGAATCTGAATTGTGGCTAGAGTTTGAAAAAGTCCTGTCCCTTCCCCCACCCTCAGATCTGACTTCTATTATTATTATTGTTAATATGCAGCATTTTACAAAAGATATATTCTGATCCTGCAAACAGAAATTTGCTTAACTTTAAAGACAATAGGATTTCTCTCAGTGTGTAAAGTTAAGTACATATGTAAGTTGTTGCAACCTCAATAGAAAAAGACATGTACTTGCTTTTCTACAGAGAAAGCATAACAAAAGACAGGGCAATCTGAATATCAGTTAAATGCAATCAGACCTATTCCTTATAGTACTGTATTCCAATGGTTAATGGCAATGCACCAAGAATAAGCATTTGACTGGTAGATTTGGATGCCAACAGTTATAAATCTCCATTCATCTCTGTTTACTATCTACCCTGTATTCTTATCTGCAGAGAGTAACTGTAATGCCAAAAGTTTTTGGTATTTTTAATAACCGTTTATTTAAAGAGAAATGTGCATGCAATTAATTTTTTGGTACAACAAAGAATAGATACCGAACCTAAGCATGGTTTTGTTCCCTCTCTCTTTCTTGAAGTATTGATTATAATGCAGTCAAGTACTTTACAGGTAAGAATATATTTGTGATTTTCTGTAATAAACTGATTTCTTATTTTTATGTTACTATATTTTGTTATATAATAACTTTAAGATTAAATGAAAATCGTATAATGCATATTTACTTCAATTTTTTTGTTAGCTCTTTTCTGTGTTTCCTTAGTTTGCAGCTGTAGTTCAAGAAGTTGGATTCTAATCAAATGAGGATTTTCTGTAGGAAAAAAAGTTTCACTTTTGAAAATCATGCAACATAACCCATTTTTACACCAATACTGACATAATACCTTTCCAGGTCAAAACAAAAGTAAAAGCCATCCAATACATGCAAAAAAATAAATCTGGCAACATATAATAAATCTACATAAAGCTAATTATCCCAAGTTAAAGACTTGGTATATGTCTACAACTATATTAAGATACTGTAAAATGTTATGATCAGCTATACTGTCATAAGCAAATGCCAGGAAATCCATGGGCACTAGTAGAAGTGTATGGTTGCCGTGGGAATGAATTCAGAATATTTATGAGTAACATGCATCTGATGAAGTGGGTATTCACCCACGAAAGCTCATGCTCCAATACATCTTTTAATCTATAGGTGCCACATGACTCTTTGTTGCTTTTTACAAATCCAGGCTAACACAACTACCCCTGTGATATTTAATTAAAGGGACTACTTCTTTGACCACTAAAGACTGAAATACTCATATTCCTACCTAGTAACTCTATAATACTACCCTCTCACAGTCTTTCCCATAAAGGATGTCGCGAGAGGCCATTCTTGGATGTTAAAACTGCCTCTTGGGGTCCACAAGCAGCGGGATGTGAATTGGAGTAGTCCTGAGGCTGCTCTAACTTACACCAGAAACCAGCCTGGTCCATTGCTGGTCCTAGATGGAGGGGGTATAAGGTATCTTAAAGCCACCTTTACATCACTCTGCCTCTGTTCTTGCATCAAGGGGAGGGGCATAGAGACAATTTATCCTTCCCACTGTTTATGTGACTACAGCAGCCAGTGTTGGGCTGGCGCTGGGAAGGAGGGTGTAGTGTTTGGGTCCTCAACACATGGCATGGGGGTCAGCACCGCTATGCCCACCTGCCACTGAATGGGTGCTCCCCTAAAGTAGCAGGCTGGGCTGCTGGGGAGGCGATGAGGAGACAGTGGGCCTCAGCATTAGGCGGAGGGAGGCGCGGTGGGCCCGGGATTGCTGGGCAGGGCCTGGCAGAGAGAAGAGGGAGACGGTTCCGCAGCACATTGAGCTGCTCTGCGTGTGCGCGCTCTGCTGCGAGCTCCTTGGTCCGGCACTGGGGCGAGCGGAGCCGACACAGAAGGTTCCCTCGCCCCATTTTAAGCAACGAGGCACCAAACCCCTCAGCAGAACTCGACGTGCTCCGGAAGCGTCCGCCTCATTGTGGCGCAGGAGCGGCACGTGACTCAAAAACGGACTTTCCCGCCACCTTGCGGTGGGAGAACAGAAGCGCGCACACGACGCATGCGTCGTGACGGTCCCAGATGCCCGGGAGCGGCCAGCGCATGCGCTGCAGGGAGTGCTTGACGGGTGAGTCTGAAAAGGAGCCCTGCCCTCCCGGAGGCACGGAAGCGGACGGTGGCTTTACTGGCCCCCTGTTGGCCTAGAAGGTTCTAACCCCCCCACCAAGCCCCTCAACCCAGGCAGCCGGCGGGGGGCATCGCGGCCGCAGCGGTGAGTGCGAGGGGACAGGGGCGGTGCCGGCAGGCAGGCGCGCCTGGGGAAATTAGCTCCTGCGCAATATGGCCCTGAGAGCGGGCCGAGCTGCGGGGCTGAGGAGAAGGGGGCGGAGCAGCCTTGGGAACGGGGCTAGGCTCTGGGGCCGTGCGTCGGGCTGGAGCAGGGCGCTGCTCGGGCACGGACTGGGGGCGCCCCGGGGAGAGGCGGGGCGGTGTTCGGCCGAGGAGGTGGCGTGACTGAATGAGGGTATGGCGGGGGCGGGGATGGGCCGGGAGTGAGGGGGGAAGCAGCGAGGGTGGCCAAGGGGGGAGGGGCGAGGGTGATGCGGGCTGTGTACGGGGAAGCGGGGCGGGGTGATCGAGCCCTAACCTGTACAGTCAGAAACTGCCGCAGTAAATGGTCATTGGCCTCTGAGTCCTTAATTCACTCTGAGCCCCAAAGCCGCTTCTGCTCCTGACGTCTGTCCTGGCGTGTGCGTGTTTCCGGTGGTTGTTTATAAACAGCGGCCCAGCGGCTGGGGTTGTTATAGCCCCCCCCCCGTTTGGGTTGGGCTCTTTCAGACTGGTGCCCTCAGAGTGAGAGGAGATCAAAATGAAATATCCCTGACCTCTCCAGTGCTATTAAGCAAAATCTTCCATCAGACACTGAACTCAGTGTGTAATAGTAAAACATCTCTTCTCAGGTAAGAGATGTGCCAGATCTAGTGGGCGAGAGGTAATGTTGCCATTAACTGAAAGGAGCAAGTGTTTCAGAGAGACTCTGCATCTGATGAAATGGGTTTTAGCTGACAAAATCTTATGCCCAAATAAGTTTGTTAGTCTCTAAGGCAGTACTCCTCATTGTTTTTGCTGATAGAGACTAACACGGCTCTCTCTCTGAAATCTGTTAGGCTTGGCTGGGTTGATGTCACCTTTCAGTGTGTAGATGAAACTAAACTGAGGACTTACTCCAGAGACTTCTGATAGTTGTTGGTCTCTACAAATTTTTTTTTTTAAGAGAGTGTCAGATTAAAAAAGTAGAATTTTCCTAATTTGGAGTGCACCAGAATACTACTTAAAATTAGGGTGAAATGCTGATGGAAACACTGTAGGAAGCATCTTGATTTCTGTTATTCCATAAAGAATAGGTAGAGTTGATAGGTAAAAATACTGTAGGGAGGCTTTTAAAGTGTTTCATTGGAGCACTGAATAAAATGCGTAATAAGGGGATTTAAAGCAGCTTTAAGATAAAAGTGAAAAAGGGGATTGCTTTTCAAACAGAAGTTTAACAGGATTTTTGAGTAATTACAGTTTACTACTTGGAAAAACAAAAGATTAAAGTAATAGGTAAAAGTAGCCAACAAATTCTATAACTTATTTTTTTATTTGGGCTAACAAGTTGGAACCTTTTTGAAAGTCTGGCACCCACATTCATATTTAAAGTAACTGTCATTCCTCCCTCCTTTAATGTATATCAGAATGTGTGTGATAACACAATCAGTTGTTATGAAAGATCTATATGAACTAAAGAGAAAGCAGAGTATGAAGAGAGCTTATCTTTTTACATTCAAACAGTATTCTGAAGTAAGTGAATTCCAGTTGTCAGTACTTGTAGGACAAAGTTGCACAAAATGAAACATCCGTCTCCTGACCAGGATGGATGTTTATCTTACAAAAATATCAAGCTGTGTCTTTCCTCTGAAATAGCAGTAGTCCCATCTTAACTGGGAATTGAGTATAATCAGTCTCCTACTACTGACTTCACTCTTATTTCTTTAAGCATTGACTTTCCCTTTATTTAAGACCTGATGCTCTCAGCGAAGCCAATGGGAACAGACACTAAGCCATTAAACTTCATTAAAAGTTTAGAGCAGGGGTTTGCACAACAAAGTTTGTGGTGACCTCAGTGCAGCCACCAACTCTTGCTGGTGGCTGCTCTGAAAAAATTTCCTAAAATACTTTAGGAAAAACAAATGAATATGCACATACATGTTTCCAAATCATAGGAATTGGTTTTGGTGTTTTTTTTGTTTGGTTGGGGTTTTTTTTGGCAGCCTCAATAACAAAAAATAATGTACAGTTGCATTTTGGTGCATCTGACCTCTGCTGCCTCTACTTGCCACCCCTCCCCCCAATTTTCTCTAGCTCAGGGGTCACGCAAGCCAGTTTTTGATGGCACGTGGGGCAGGCTGAGCTGCACGGCCTGCCACCTCTCTGAGGTTCCTGCTGCTGGCCCCTTACTAACCGGGGTCCTGCCGCCGGTCCCACTCAGCACCTGCTGCTGGCCTGGGGGAAGGAACCCCGGGCTGGTGGCCGGCTGAGGCCGCGGCTGGCAAGGAGCCAGCAGCCAAAACCCCAGAGCTGGGTCGGGCTAAGCTGCTGAGCCCGCCGTCGCTCTGGGGTTTCCACTGCTGGCTCCTGCCACCCGGGATACCGCCACTGGTCCCATTCAGTGCCAACTGCTGGCCTGGGTGACGGATAGCTCAGTGGTTTGAGCATTGGCCTGCTCAACCCAGGATTGTGAGTTCAATCCTTGAAGGGGCCACTTAGGGATCTGGGGCAAAAAGCAGTACTTGGTCCTACTAGTGAAGGCGGGGGCCTGGACTCAATGACCTTTTGAGGTCCCTTCCAGTTCTAGGAGATAGGTAAATCTCCTGTTGTTGTTGTTGTTATTATTACAAGTCAGGTTAAAGCTTTTTTATTTTTCTCTGGAAAATTGTCAACTCCTTTTTATCACAACTCCTGATTTCTAGAATGATCTCTGAAACATTCAGGGTTTCTCTGCTATCTTTTAGTGGGGTTAAGCAGTATCTCCTTACACTAACATGGCCCAGCATTTATAATTTTTTGCAGCTTCAAAACTCTAAATAGCTTATTAATCTTAGTTGTCTAGAAAACATGCTAAATCAAAGTTTTTGGTGAAACACACGTGCTCATAATACATATTTAGCTATTTATGGTTATTTTAACTTAAGTATGTAGCTTAATAGCCAAGTTGTCAGTTGAGCAAAATACATGTTTTTTTGTCAGAGGATTCTGTTTTGCATTCAACTCCTGTTCCAGTTGGATGTTCCAAAATCTTTGCCACTTTTTGACTTGCCCACATAACTTCACCAAGAAGAGGAACGAGTCCTCAGCACCAATCAGAAACTATATAAAACCAGCCTTGTTTTGTTCAGCAATTCTCTCCTTCACAATAAAAAAAATACTGACAAAGAACATGAATTTTGCCCAAGTGACAGTTTGCATTTTTGTTTCTCAAGTTTTTACCATTCAGTCCTGGGATCAAGAACTGCAGAGAGAGTTTATGAATCTTTAGGTGCAGGTATTTTATGCCATGAAGTTTGTGTAAGACCTGTGAGACTTTACCAGATTGTACAAAACTTCTTGGGACATAATGGGTTGCAAGAGACATTTTATCAAGGCAATCATCGAACACTTGCCCATTATTTTAGTTCTAGTCAGCAGCATCCTTCTCAAGACTGCTTCCCTGAGTCCTCTCTTGTGGTTTACCTGTTGGCCAACCTTACGTGGCTCTTTGTTCTTTCCCAATTTGTGGTTTCTGTCACCACTCCTAGATGCCTAAAGAAATGCCTGTTTTGAAGCTAAAGTATCTTTACGTAAAGTCTCTTCACATTCTTTGTTTTCTGTACTTGTTTAGTAGTTCATCATGCAGCAATATAAAGCTATTTGCTTAATCTAACACCAATAAGATGTAAGTTAAACAATAAGGCAAAACAGCTGTCTGTACTCCGTACAAATACTTGGTTATTTCCTACAGTTTAGTGACAAGGCTGGTAGGATCACTTTTGTTAAGCTTTGTGTGCAGATGCCAGCTATACAGCCAGTCAGACCTTATGGTTATTTAGCTCTTATAACATTTGGTTAAGTTTACCTTGAATTTTCACTTCACATTGGCTTCTTTGCATAAGTGGATTACCTTTTTAATAAGAAACAAATACCTTTTGTTATACTTTGTTAATTATTAGTCACATTTAGTGTCACATTTCTTTTTAAACTAGATGAGATTGCACTATGTGCAATACTTTTTGTTGTTTAGTTTTCTTTAAGGAAATTTCTTTCTTTAGACTGCAGGAGTCTGCTTTTTGAAAACCTTAGGTAACTTTACATTTTCTGTCAGGTTTCTAAAACTTTAATCAATACTCTCTCATATACAAACACAAACCATTATTAGACTAAATGTAATTGCCTGATTTACTATATAAATCTATATTGTGAACTTCTAATATTTCAATAAAAGGAAAAGCGAAGAGAAATCTACTTCATCACAATTATAGTTTGTGGTTAGTTTAAGTCTAACTGTTGCATAGTTACTCAATCTAATTATATGTGAAACATAGAAGGATCTGTTTGATTTACCGTATAAATCTATATTGGGAACTTCTACGCATATTCAGTATAGGAAAAATAAGAGGAATGTATTTAACCATTAATTGTAAATTATGATGAGCTTAAATAACTAGCTGTTGTAGTTACCCCAACCTAAATCTTAATGAAACACAGAAGCATCTCCTGCTTTTTGGCATGTTGCGATTCATAAGTGCGCTATTGGTCAAAGTTGTAATAAGCAAACCACCAAAGATGATATTGGAAAGCTTTCTTAATATGCAAAACTAAGTTAGAAATAATTAAGTAGAAGGTGACTGCAAATAGCATTCTTGTCTTAGACTGTAGTTTCTCAAATTGAACAATGATGGGAGGAATACCAAAGTGCTGAAAATAGGACAGATTGGATGAGCGAGCCTTTTGTTAGTATTTTTCAGAAATACAAAAAAGTACTGAACTAGCATATTAATATCTACTCTATGCTCTCATAAAAACAATCTTACTGATCTGATTATAGGAAAGAGATTCTTAATGCTGTTTTAAAACAGATGAAATTGATCCAGAAAGCTCCTTATATAGTAACATAACATGATAAAGGAAAAACAAGGAAAAGCCTGCATGATTGCTCTTTAATATACACCACTACCTCGATATACCGCGACCCGATATAACACGGTAAAGTAGTGCTCCGAGGGGGCAGGGCTGCACATGCTAACGGATCAAAGCAAGTTCAATATAATGCAGTTTCACGTATAACACGGTAAGATTTTTTTTGGCTCCCAAGGACAGCGTTATATTGAGGTAGAGGTGTACTTCGTGTTTTCTGTGACTTTAGATGACATTAATACTTAATTCGGGTAGTGATTTTTTTTTTTAGTGCTTGTGGCAACAAATGACTGGTAGCATTGGATTAGTAGAGCAAATGTTTAAACTCCTCCATGTAATTTGGCCAATACAGGTTAAGACTAAGCATATAACCCATCTTTCAATTGCATGCTTATCTTCAGCAGAGACTACCAATTCTATCTGTAGTATTTGCAATATAGAAAAACCAGACTTGTTTTTACTATGCTAAGGGATGCTAAATTTCAGTAGGAAAGACAAAGGCTAATGAGGTGATTATTTCCTTATTAACTCACTCATTCTTATACTAGATGGAACTCAGCATTAGTTTTTAAACTTTTTTAAAAATTTTTTCGCATTTTTATCTAGACAGGAAGTGAAAGCGGACAGATGCTGGTGAATGCCCCATGGCCGCGACTGCCACAGTTCATTCATCCACTACCCACCATAACTTGGAAGCTTTCTTTAGGTAAGGAAATTGTCTCCGACTGTCCTATACAACTTATTTTATAGCTAATTATGTTGGTTCTATAACTTCATAGTTGTAAAAGATCTGGGCATGTTGTATGTCACAGTTGCTTTGTTTTCAGTTGTGATTTTATGCATAGT
>NC_133775.1:100391084-100438074 GCF_003597395.2 Chelonoidis abingdonii
TTATTATTTTCTTGTGTTCTTTTGTTTATGGTACAAGATGTAATCGATCAAAGGGGGGTCAGTAGTCTGGGTAAAGGATACAGTTAATTAAAGGATCCGGTAGTTAATGAATTGTAAATGATGAATTGTAGCACCTGTGGAAATCTCTGTAAACAAGTAGGGTATAAAAGACACGGCAAAGGCTAGTGAGGTGTGCGTGATTTGAGATTTGTATCTCCTGCACCTTATTTGATATCAAATAAAGAGATTCACTTCTCCACTCCGGTGTAGTCATTGGGATACGCACACCGGGCAAACGAACCCTAACTGTTGCCCCCTGCAACAGTATATTTATGTAATTACTAATTATAAATTATTTACTGTCAGTTTTCTTGTATACTGTAATAATTGATAACATTCTTGCAGAAAGGTAGTGCATGTGTAGAACAACCAAAAATGATCAAAAGGATACAATCAACTTAGAAGAAAGATTGTTTTGTTAGGAACATCGTGCAACAGTAGGATGTACAAGTAATTAATACAATATTACTGTAACTGAGAGACATTGAAGTTAAAAAAAACAAAACAAAAAAAAAAAACAAAAACATTCTCTGGATGCTATCCACAGATTCTGTCCTGTGTTTTGGTTGCTTAACATCAGACGAGTACAGCTCCCCAGCTCTTAGATTGTCTTACTTGTGTGAGCAACACCTTTTTTCCTGCCCACGCATGGAATCCCTTTACAGACTTGCTTGATCAAGGGCAGTGGTACACTTGTGGTGGTGTTTTAATAATATGGTATTGATTGTGTAACTTCAGTTCCTATAATTGTACAACTAATAATAACTGGGTGCATTCTGAAGGCAAAAAGTGGCCCAAGATTAGAGCTATGCACCTTAGAGTTCCCTGCTCTATTATAAAACTATTTGCTGAGTGGACATGATGAGACTAGCTTCTTCAGTAGTGCTCTTGGTTTAGTTAAAATACTTGATTAGAATTCTTAAAGAATTCTTAAAGTCCCTCATGGGTTTCCCAGACTTTGTAGGTCAGTTTGTCTTTGGTCGATGACTTCACAGGTCAATTCATCTTCTGGGACCCCTCCCTGCCTTCTGGTTAAGGAATCCTTTCATACATACAGGATGACTCAGCAATGGGATGGATGTTCAAATACCTGAAAGGTGCTGATGTTAGACAGGAACTTCCACATTCTTTGGAGGTATGTGTGCATGTGCACCTCTGATTCAAGGCTACCTTGATTATATCACCTGAAAATTAGACTAGTTAACTTCAGTTGTAGAAAATATATTGTAAACTACTTTTAAGAAATAGCTGTATATGTAACATACATCTTATTTTAGGTTTTAATTAATTCCACAATGGAACAGAAAGTTCTGTGAATACTAATATATAAAAGGAAAATTAAAACAAAAAAGAGATCTCTATTTATGGTGATTGTTCATGATCTATAAGCAGTAAACTTTTTTTTTTTTCTTTTTTCTTTTTTCCCCCTCTTCCTTCCAGTTTGTGGTTCTAAATTTGGTATTGCACAACATTGTGATGCAACTGTGCAAGAGTTTTAAAATATAGAAGTATATAGAATACCAAAACTATATCAGACTCAAAAATAGCTAAACTAAAATAGTATGATAGTTAATGTAATAATTACCATATTTTGTTGTTGCTGACAACCTACAGTCTGCATTTCATGTACCATATATGTTAGCATTTACAAGGTACTACTTATTCCACTCTTTGGCCCCACCCTAGCATATGGGGTGTGGTCACAGTCTTGCATTCTCGTGATTCCCAACTGCCCAGACAATCCTTGGGGACCAATGGCAGCAGCCACAGTTTACAGCAAGCCTCTGCACCCTACCTCCTCATCTATACTGGATGTCAAATGTCTGCTTCTGAGCAACTCACCCTTTGTGTTTAGAGAAAGGGCATGCACAGTTGTATCATTTAGATGATGTAGAGTCATAGGAATAGAATTAAAATTTCAGCAGTGTGTAGTAGTTTGAAATTTTGAAGTGAAAATATGTTGCATGCAAAAAGATGCACTAAAACATATTGCAAAGACAAGCACTCAAAATTTGGAAATGCTAGGATTAAGGTTGCCAGTGTAGCCTTAATTCGGCCTTCTTATGCGATCATTGTAATGCATATGCACAACATTTTTTTTTCCATATGTGCTGATGGCAGAGGAATGATGAGACTCTCTCTGGAGAGTTGTCTCTTGGGCACAGACTCTCTTCTCATTTTCTCTCAATCATGACCCCCTTCTGCCCTGTCTCTTCCCCACTCCTCATTCCTAGGCCAATTCTCCTTACCTAGCAAGCCCCAGTTTCTACTCCTGAGGCTGCTTATTCCAGTCTTTGTCCAGCCAGGCCTAGTCCCAGGTCCCCCCAGCCTCCATTCATCACCCACCATCTATGTTCCCTATCCCCATGGTCTCTTTCCCAAGGCTCCTCATTTAGTATGTGTCATGTCTGCCTTCTCCAGGCACCTTACCGAGCCAGTCATTGTCTCTCTAATGCTTTTTCAGATTTTGGTCACCCCGCACACTGGTGCTCATCCAGTCACAATTTACCATACCAAATTTGGCTGTTGTCCCTCTGCATTCAAATTGAGATCTCCTCTTCCATCCTGCCTGGGCCCAGCAATGATGTCATTGAGAGTTGGTCTCCTGTGCTATCAGTTCTGGTGTCCAGCCTGACCTGCAGCAATCTTGTGCAACAATTTCAAGGAAAGTCCTGCTCAGCTTCTAGCTGGGGCATGCGATCAAAATCATAAGGGAGTTTAGCTGTGAAGCTCTAACAGGTCTCTGCTGAGTGTGTATAAGATGCAATTTGTCAAAGGTTTATAACTTGGCCAAACTTGGGCAGATTTTCACAGAAATAACAAGACACATCCTTGAAACAAACGACTCCCCCTTCCAAATGAGAGTCCCTTATGCAAACCATGTGGTTGCTTATCAAAGAAGATGATGCTGGAAATTAACATGGGAAAGCATGTTTTCCCTATGCCTTATTGTTAGAAATAGCTGAGCTATTTTGACTGACAAAATTTTTTTCAAAAAATTCAGCCGGAGGAATACATCTGGCATGGAAAATTTCATCCCAAGCAGTATAAAGTTGTCAAAGTTACAAGGAACCAAAACCAGGATCTTATTATGGGACGTTGCCAACTCTGCCTATAATATCAAAATACTAACTTTAATGTTATACTGCAGATCTATTTAGTGATTCTCTGAACAGTTGTTAAATTGGTCAGTTAGATGACTGACAAAATGGTCTGAATAGTGAAGCAACATGTTAAGTGTATATTAACATGAGCTAATGTGCTGTTTTTTAGAATTGTAAAAATCAAATTCTTGATGAGATTTGAAACACTCTTTTCTGTTAGATCAGAAAAACTTACTATTTAGTCAGTTAAAAAGACAAAGCTTCAGTTGTTATATCTCCCAATTTATTGTGACTTTAGTCACAATTTCTTTTTTTAACATGATTTTCCTCTCCCTATTGCTGTGTGAAGCCTACACAACAGGAAACTTAAGTACAGTGAAACTGACAGTACAAAGAGCAGAATACTTCTCATCTTTCAGTTATAGTAATCTAGATGGTGAAAAAATAGTTCTTGGACCTGATTACCTTTCAGACTTGTATTATGAAACGTATGCATGGGGTGGGGGAGGGCATACTTCTGAATTAATCATTTAAAGTATCTGAGGAGTTTCTTACCTTTCTTTGTATTGTCTCATGTTTTTTTGTCATGTAAATATGATCATAGTTCACCGTTTTCTTTAAAGTGGATTCACTGCTTCTGAAAGTTGCTGGATGATTTCTCTGGGGACTGAAGTCCTCTAGCTACAAAACAAACAGCAGTGATGCTGGTCATGATGAGGTACCTCTTCACAGAACTACACCTCTACCCTGATATAACGTGACCCGATATTACATGAATTCTGATATAACACGGTAAAGCAGTGCTCCGGGCGGGGCTGCGCACTCGAGCAGATCAAAGCAAGTTCGATGTAACGCAGTTTCACGTATAACATAGTAAGATATTTTGGCTCCTGAGGACAGCGTTTTATCGAGGTAGAGGTCTAGTTAGAATGCTCTCTTTTCCACTGGTAACCCCATGCATTGAACATACCTACTTCCTGTTCTTCAAAGTGGTGTGACCCTTCAGTCTTGTTGAGCTCCTTACTAACCCTGGAAAATCAGGTAGCATCAGTAGCGGAAAATGTCATCTTTCAGTTTTCTAGAAAACTGTCATTTCCTCTCAGAATATGGATCACTGCAGCCAGATCTTTAGGTTTTTTCATATTCTAGATTCCTTAAACTAATTCTGACATTAAATTTGAAAGCTTTGTAGGCACGCTGTATTGGGGAGAATACAGCTACCCATCTCCTCAGTGGACTAGGATACCATTGTCATAAACAGATAGCTAAGGGTTAATGTTTCTTTTACCTGTAAAGGGTTAACAAAGGGAACCAAACACCTGACAAGAGGACCAATCAGGAAACAGGATTTTTCAAAGCTCAAGGGAGAGAATTTGTGGGTGTTCTTTGTCATGGGTCTTTGTCTCGCTGTTCTGTTGCTCTCTCAGCTATGAGAGGATCTGTCTCCAGCTTTTCTAAATCTTCTATTTCCCAATTGTAAGTACAAAGGTAGCAAAACAATAGGCTTTTATATGTTTTGTTTTGTATTTACATGTGTGTAGTTGCTGGAATGTTTAAATTGTATTTCTTTTTGAATACGGCTGTTTGTTCATATTTTTCTTTTAAGCAATTGACCCTGTATTGTCACTGTGATACAGAGATTATTTATTTTTGTCTTTTTCTTTCTTTTTATATAAAGCTTTCTTTTTAAACCCTGTTTGAGTTTTTCTCTGGTTAAGGCTAAGGAACGAAGGGGGGCGGGGAAATCTTTGTGTTAGCTTGACTAGGTTTGAATCTGCATAGCCTCAGGGGAAGAAGGAGGGGGGAAGGTAAATTGCCTTCTCTGTTTTGCATTCAGGGAGTTTAAGTACAGTCTCGCCAGGATAACCCAGAGAGGGGAAGCTGGGGATGAGATAAAGAGGAGACAAGGGGAGGAGGTTGTTTTCCCTTTGGTGTGAGACTCAGGGCCTCTGAGTCTTGGGGTCCCCCAGGGAAGGTTTTGGGGAGACCAGAGGGAGCCAAAACCCTGGAATTTTTGGCTGATGGCAGCGATATTGGATCCAAGCTGGTAATTAAGCTTGAAGGTTTCATGCTAGCTTCTCAGTTTATGAACGCTAAGGTTCAAATCTGAGTAGGAAGCTATGATAACCATAAACCCATCATTTGTGTATCATAGTCTTTGTTTGCTCCCAGTCTGCTTCTGTTGCCAATTTAAAGTCATCTTCTTAATCTTCAGAGCCCTCAGTGTAGCAGGAGCTGCCTGTAACATTGACCATATGTCCATCTAAGATCCTTCCTTTTTGATGAAGCTCCATCATATCTAAAGCCTTCATGCTCATTCCGTCTCTGGCCTCGGCTGAAGTGGCTAACAAGGATGCCAGTTATGATGTGGGCATGTGATCTGCTAAGATTCAGACTTGACTGCCAACTCATTTGGGGCCATACTGTTAGTCCACTGTCTTCAAGGAATGGTGGGGTACACACAGTTTTACCCCCCTCCTCCTGCTTGACTACATGAAGCTGCAGCTCTGATGCAGCTGGGAATTTAGGCATCCAACTGCCGTTGGCTTGCCCCAGCTACCATTTGTGCCTTTGAAAATCTCCCTGTTGGTCTCCAAACCATAGGGATATAAGCCAATAATATCAGGAACCTGGAAGTTCCTGAAAAGGTAAAAGTACATCAGATGTGATTGGATGTTTGGGAGAATTATTGGGTTTAATGTTGACATATCCTTAGTAAAGAGAAGGTGCTTACTGGGCTAAGAATTACCTTCCATATTTTAATTGATTAAAAAAACTTCTTATAAAGTTCCTGGACTAAAAGGACAAAGAAGGGGTTTGTTGTAGCCATGTTGGTCCCAGGATATTAGGCAGTCAGGGTGGGTGAGGTAGTATCTTTTATTGGACCAGTAAAAGCTTGAAAACTTCTCTCTCTTGCCAACCGAAGGTATTACCTCACCCATCTTGTCTTTCTAAGAAAAAAAAAAACAAAAAAAACCCACCTTTTTTCCCCAGACCGTCGTACAGACAAACAAAAAGTTAAGCTTTTCATCATTGAGATTAATTGTCTCAGGTTTCTATAGTACCCTGTAAACTACAAAATACTGGGTGAGAATTGTTTAGTTTTCATAGACATTGTTTGTAGAGAAGTAAGAGTTGACATTCAGTCAGAATTTTTTATCTGTGGCATACTGATAAACCCACTAGAGATTGTATTAATGACTTCTTGGATTAACATGCTTTGGTTTGCATTCTGTTTAATTTACACTTCTTTGTATATCTTAAACTGTAATATGTACTGAAGTCTGGTCCATAGAGTTCAATACACCTCTACCCCAATATAATGCTGTCCTCGGGTGCCAAAAAATCTTACCGTGTTATAGGTGAAACTGTGTTATATCGAACTTGCTTTGATCCGCTGGAATGCGCAGCCCTGCTACCCAGATCACTGCTTTTACCGCATTATATCTGAATTTGTGTTATATTGGGTTGCGTTATATCAAGGTAGAGGTGCATAACCTTGAATAACTCCATTTTCATAAGAAATGGGGACTTGAACTCCCTCTAATCCCAAGGACACATCAAGGTGGATAGTTTTCGTTTCTTGACTCCTGTGTAGTCAGATTCAATTATTTAACAAGTTTGCTTGAATTGTGAGTGCTTTCATCTGTTAAATGTCTAGAACTAGTTTTGGAAACTGACAAAAGGCCATAATATCTTCAAGAATTGGTTACCACTGGAAAAAATCAAAGTAGGAAGGTCCCTTTAAAGCAGGGGTTGGCAACCTTTCAGAAGTGCTGTGCCGAGTCTTCATTTATTCACTCTGATTTAAGGGTCCACGTGCCAGTAATATGTTTTAACGTCTATACGTCTATAATATATAAATAAACAATTGTTGTATGTAAAGTAAATAAGGTTTTTAAAATGCTGAAGAAGCTTCATTTAAAATTAAATTAAAATGTAGAGCCCCCTGGACCGGTGACCAGGACCTGGGCAGTGTGAGTGCCACTGAAAATCAGCTTGCGTGCCGCCTTCGACACTCGTGCCGCAGGTTCCCTACCCCTGCTTTAAAGGAATTTGTAATGGGACATAATCTATGCATGACACTTTCATTTCATGTTCATGCTGTCATTGTTTGGTTCTTAAGTATACCTAGCCACAGTATGTACTGGCCTTTATGTGGTTACATATTATGAAAATGTAAAATGCAATCAAATCACAATTAAATAGGTCCTTTTAGACTAACTTCATTGTTTTTTTTGTGGTTAATATTTTTATTGATTTATTTACAGAGATTGTGTAGGCTTCTGAATATGGCATGCATCACAGGGTTTCCAATAGAATTATGCAGTTTTACAGTTTGTCAAAGTGCAAGACTAGACAATACAAAACTATAAAGACATAACAATTTAAGGTAAACTTTACGGTAGGCCAATAAGAGATCTTTCATTGCTAATAAAACTAATTTTCTGTTTGAATCATATGCTGTAGCAGTTTAGATTAAACCTATAAAAAGACACAAATGTATTGTTGCCTTATGTATGCTGCCCTGTGATTATGGAATTCTTAACAGCAAGTCTCTAACATAAGGTAAATCCTTTCTGAAAGCTCACTACCCATAAGAAATGAGTCGGTAGTATATTTTTATTTAATAGTTTTTAAAAAACAACCCTGAAACCATGAAGTTATGCACATGCCTAAAATGAATTACCACTTGATTGTTTTTCTGTAGATGTTATCTTCATTCCTTGCTGCCCAACTAAATTTAACCTCACAACAAATTTACAAGCTGATTTTTTTTTGTAAAGTATATAGTACATTTTTTGTGTGCTATAAAACTTGAGGATTGCAACACGTTGTTGCTTTTTTAGGCCAAGCTCATTGCATACACCAAGGGCTGCTTGCATTTCTCAGCATGCTTGTGGGAAAGAGTACTTTGCTACCCTCCAGCCCTCTCTGTTTAAGGGACTGCTACAACCCTGGCCTCCCAGCTTCTTCTCCCATGCTAGGCTCCCTGGGGGTTCTATGTGCCCTCCATTTCAGGGTCCCTCATTCTCCCAGCCCATGTGGTCTCTGCATCCCCATGCCTCCCTCCTTTTACGCTAAGGGGTCTGTTCCCACCATTATTTATCATCTTTTGATCTGAAAGATAGGACATCCAGTGGATTGCCGTAAAATTATATTGGGAGAATGAGAAGAGATGAGACAAGGGGTTTTATTGTGCTGGAAGGTGTTAGTGGATGCCGTAACCTTTTTTATGATTTATAGACAGTTTTATATAGAGAGGCTTGAAGCTGTGACTGTTCAGTACAGGTGGCATTGTGTATCCCAAATTAAGAGAGTTCTGACAATTGATACCTAGAACATTCCTGGAAATTCTTGGTCAATTTAAAGAAAAGCGGTCAGTAATAAACTAGCTTCTTTGAGGTTACAGCATGCTGAAATAGGATCCTTACACTGTAGGGGCAAGTGTCGGATAAATGTCTGTAGCCTAGATAAACATAAATGTGTAAAATGAAAGGTGAAAACTCTTAAATCTTTTATCCACTATATCTTGTCCCCACTTTACCAAAAAAAAAAAAAAAGTGAAGCATGTCAGAAGCATTGAAGTTCTTGGTTATGTGATTCAGAAGTTATCCTGTGGGTTCATCCACTTTGTTTGATCAGTGTCTCTTGCCTTGCTTTTATGTGCAATAATATTTTGTGCATTTATCCTTTTTCTGAAAAGGCACATGGGTGAAAGTAATCATTCAGAAGTGCATTGAATTAGATTTACCTGGACAAGTTATTAGGTAGTTTGGGGGTGATCCTTCCTCAGACTTCACAATCCAGTGGCACTTAATTTTCCTGTGTAGACAAGCTTTAATATAGATGAACAATTTTAAGCGGATTGATTAATCCACATTAACTCTGTGCAAGTGTCAAGACAGGATTTAAAGTGATCTTAACTTAATTCACTGAATTAGAGTGTCTAGCATTAAAATGACTTACTCAGTGCAGTTTAACTAATCCATGTTAAATTCACCCCTTTAATCAATTTGAGTTATTTTTTGCTAAGTGTCCCTATTTAGACAAGCCCTATATTGCCATATTGGCTAAAAGAATAAGGTAAAAAGTGGCATGGCATTTCACAGATCCATCACTTTGGGGGAAAAAATACAGTGTACCTTAAACTATAACGCAGACAGATATGCTCTTAGAAATTACTAATGGACTCACTAGTTTGAGCCTTCTTACTTAAACCTAGTAGCAAATCCTGTAGGTTTGTTTGCAGTGGAAATATATGCATATGATTAAATTTATTTATTGTATTTATTTATTTATTTTTTGTAGAAGGCAGTTGGTGGTATACTTGCATGAAATACTGTCAAAGGAAACTGCCCTTGGGACCTTGGAAACTTGGTTTCATTAATTATGTTACAGAGCATACTGTATATATGGAAATGAGACTGACTACTGTATGTACATTGTATCTAGTGCGGAGACATTTTGTATGGTAGTCAGATATACTTAGGCTTTGCTAACATGTCTTTGTTTTGTTTTTGTGATATTCTGTACTTTTCTTAGAGATCTATTGTACTTGAAAACGTACAGAAAGCTTTGTACCTTCATTACGTTACAACACTCTAGTAACTGAAATTGTTTGCTCTCAAAATGAAGAGAATCAGGCAGACTGTTAAAACTGAGAATCCAATTCTCCAAGCACCACAAAGATCGAAAAAGCAGAAAACTTTTTTCTATGGATCATCATTTGGCAAGTCTCACCTGCAAACCTTGATGGACTGGGGAACCCTGCCACTCCATGTAGTTTTACATATTTTTCAGTTCCTGCCTTTAGTAGATCGAGCACGGGCATCTTCTGTTTGCCGAAGGTGGAATGAAGTTTTTCATATTCCTGACCTGTGGAGGAAGTTTGAATTTGAGCTTAACCAACCAGCTACTTCTTATTTAAAGTCGACTCACCCTGATCTCATTCAGCAAATTATCAAGAGACATGCTGATGATCTGCAGTATGTCAGCTTCAAGGTAAAGATAGGAGTGGAGGCTTGTTTTGTCACTTTACAGGACAGTTGTGTTTGGATGTCTGTAAATTGTATCACATCTCCATCCAAAAACCTTTTTTATTTTTTTTTAAAGAATAAATTGGTATGACTATTGAATGCATGGAAAGTTATATTCAAAGATGTTTGAAGCAATTTTTTTTCAGAAGGAAGCAGTTGCTAAAATGTATATACTTCCTATACATGCACAGTATCTACTTCACATGATTTTCATAGCCTGTTTTATTTAATTTAGTGTATTTTAAAAAATTTATTTTGCACAACGTTGTCATAATTTTGACATTAAATAGTAGCTATTTTACCTTTTTCTGCTTAAAAATTACAAGACCAATATTGTCAGTGGAAGTATACTGTGTGGATAGGATGTCAATCCTAGTCTTAGAGTTTTTGTTATAGTAGTACTAAGTCAGAGGTGGGCAAACTTTTTGGCCTGAGGGCCACATCTGGATATAGAAAATTGTATGGTGGGCCATGAATGCTCTCAAAATTGGGGTTGGGGTGCGGGAGTGGGTGAGGGCTCTGTCTGGCGGTATGGGATCTGGGTTGGGGCCAGAAATGAGGAGTTCAGGGTGTGGGAGGGGCTCTGGGCTGATGCAGGGGTGTGAGGAGTGGGCGAATGAGGCTCTGTCTGGAGATGCAGGCTCTGGGGTGGGGATGAAGGGTTTGGGGTGCAGGAGGATGCTCCAGGTTAGGACCGAGTGCTTTGGAGGGCAGGAGGTGACTCAAGGCTGTGGCAGGAGGATGGGGCACTGGGGAGGGCGTGTCTCGGGGTGCAGGCTCTGGCCAGTGCTTACCTCAAGCACTCCTGGAAGCAGTGGCATGTCCCTTTTCCAGCTCCTATGCAGAGGCACAGCCAGGCTTCTCCCCCAGCCAATGGGAGCTGTGGGGGCACCATGCAGAGCAGAGCTGCCTGGCTGTCTCTAGGCATAGGAGCCGGAGGGAGGACATCTGTTGCTTCCAGGTGCCACGCGGAGCGTCTCCTGATGCGGCCTGTAGTTTGCCTACCCCTGCACTAAATGCTCTACAGACTAATTCTCAGCTTCTGGAAGGGAAGGAGGTAAGTAGTATTTTCTACCTTTTTAACATGTAGAAATTAAAGCAGAGATGTAAAGGTCCCATCCAATCGCAAAGAAAATGTAATCAAAATAGTATATCTAACTACATATGTTAAGGGATATCACAACTTTTTATATGCTGCACGTGAATATTGAGGTGATTGAGAAACATTAATGTCCAAGAAACAGCATGGTTTACACACACAGGTGTTAAGTTCGTGTTCAGAGTACCACTTTAACATACTCCTCCCTTTATTCAGGCGTTGGACCATTCAGATGATGATATAGCTTGTCTTTGAGATATACTACTCAAAGTATAGCAATTACGTAGATAGAATCTACACTGGAAGACAGTCTTTCATTTGGGGATTATAATGTTGTAACCAGGTCCCCGTAGATGGGTGTATTTTTATAGTGTAAAATAGCCCTAAGTTTGTGAACACCACAGAGGTGGAGTTGATGTCAAGGTCAGGATTAAACTCAGAAGTTCCTCCCTCCTAACACTGTCATTAGTAATTTCCTTTTTTAGTTGCCTTCAGAGTTCTTGTGATGCAGTTCTGTAGCAGTCCATGGTTAATATTTTAATCAGTTACAACTGATATGCCTCTTAATATGTCATCAGAATAGTGATCCAGATAAGAATATGTAGCTCATATCTTAAAAACTCTTGACAAAGGAGGTAGGTATCACCCCATTTTACAGAAGTGGAAACTGAAGTACAGATGTAAAGAGGCTTTGCCAAGGTTTTCCAGCAGGTCAGTGGCAGAGCCATGAATAGAACCCAGGTCTCCTGGTTTCACTAGGCTACACAGTGTGTAATGTGGACCACTTTGCTGCATTACTTTTATCCTGTTTTTAGACCAGAATAAACCCCAAAAATCTGACAGTTGATAATTATGAAGAAGAGGTACGAGCTATGAAATTATGGTATACATTAACCTGAAATTCAATACTAGTCATGCTTGCAAATTGGGATGTTGATAAAGAAATGCAGAGATGAGACAAATCAAAGATAGATGGATAGCCTTAAGATGTCTGGTGTTATCAAGACTGTCAGAACAGGGTTTATCTGATAATCACACAGTGTAATAAGTATTGTTTGTAGGCAAGTACTTTTCATGACTTTTTGCTGCCTTCAAATTATTAACTGCTTAATAAGCTTCACATTCCTTTCTTGGAGCAAATAAAAGTTGGTATAGGGCAATCTAGTAGTTTAAAAAAAAAAACAAAAAAACCAAAAAACTGGTGCTACTCTATTTTGGATATTAAATATTTTATCATGCTGTTGACTTTCTAGGAAGCAATACAAAATGACTTCAGTGTTTTAAAATTGTCTTCTAGGTTGATAGTAGTACTGAGTCTGCAGAAGCTGCCTGTGACATCCTTTCTCAATTGGTGAATTGTTCTATCAAGACATTAGGTTTGATTTCAACAGCAAAACCAAGTTTTATGAATGTCTCTAAGGTAATGTCCTATGGACTCTCAAATTTTACCTTGCTAGATGGTGTCACAAATCATTTAATATCTAAGCATGTTAAACTATGTAGATGTTATTGAATTAAAAAGAAAAGTAATTTTTACAAACCCAACACTTTAATTTTAAAGTACACAAATGCACAAAGTTATATTTCTTGCCATATATTTCTCTAAACACTCATTTTCATGTTTGTATTTTAAAGTATGACATAGATTTGACAACACTTCATTCTCAGAGAACTTTTTGCCCAGCTGATACTGGCTTCTAAAAAACTAGTATCTATATATCCACGATTCTGGGTCATGTGATCTTGATTATAGAACTTTAATGAGTCTTAAGCCTGTGCTGAAGCATGGTGCTTAATCCAGATTTGGAACATCTGGGAAGCAAATGCATGGCACTAGACTAGGGCTGTCCGATAAATCACACTAAACTCATGCAATTAAATAAAAAATTAATGGTGGTTCAAAAAATTAATCATGATTAATCACATTATTAAACAATTTAATACATTTCAGTTGGTATTCTATATGTTTCTACATTTTCAAATATATCTATTTCAGTTACAACACAGAATAAAAAGTGTACAGTGCTCACTTAGTATTTTTTATTACAAATATTTGCACTGCAAAAATGATAAATAGTATTTTTCAGTTCACCTCATAAAAGTACTGTAGTGCAATCTCTTTATCATGAAAGTGCTCCTTACATATGGTTTTGTTACATAACTTCACTCAGAAACAAAACAATGTAAAACTTTAGAGTGTACAAGTCCACTCAGTCCTAATTCTTGTTCAGCCAATCATGAAGAAAAACAAGTTTGTTTACATTTACGGGAGATAATGCTGCCCACTTAATTACAGTGTCACCTGAAAGTGAGAACAGGCGTTCGCATTGCACTGTTGTAGCTGGTGTCACAAGATATTTACATGTCAGATGTGCTAAAGATTCATATGGCTCTTCACACTTTGGCCAGTGTTCCAGAGGACATGCTTCCATGCTGATAACAGTTGTTTAAAAAAAGCATTAATTAAATTTGTGACTGAACTCCTTGGGGGAGAATTGTATGTCTTCTGCTCTGTTTTACCTGGATTCTGCTGTATATTTTTTGTTATGGCAGTCTCGGATGATGACCCAGCACATGTTTGTTTTTAAGAACACTTTCACTGGAAATCTGACAAAATGCAAAGAAGATACCAATGTAAAATTTCTAAAGATATCTACAGCACTCGACCCAGGATTTAAGAATCTAAAGTGCCTTCCAAAATCTGAGAGGGGTGAGATGTGGCACATGCTTTCAGCAGTCTTAAAAGAGGAATAATCTGATGCAGAAACTACAGAACCCAAACCACCAAAAAAGAAAATCAGCCTTCTGCTGGTGGCATCTGACTCAGATGATGAACATGTGTCGGTCCATACTGCTTTGGATTGTTATCGAGCAGAACCTGTCATCAGCATGAATGCATGTCCTCTGGAATGGTGGTTGAAGCATCAAGGGGCATATGCATAGGTGGCGAGTGGAGCCCCACTCTGGGGAGGCTAGCCCCCAGTTCTGACCCTTCCGTCCACGGCCAGGGCCATGAGACCTCTCCCTGCCTTGGCTAGAGGAACCCCAGATCAGCTGCAGCCCAGAGCTCCCCCTTCTCTCTCTCTCTTTCGCACGCATGCACGCACGCCCGGGCCAGGCTGGCAGAAGCCCCAAGCGAAGCCTGGAGGAGCTCGGGGCTTGCTGCAATAATGCTTCACCTTCCCTCCCCAGACTCAACCTGCCCATGGCCCAGGGGAAAAGCATCCATAGAAGACACTTTTTGATATGCTCATGCGGATTCTGGGGTGGCTGAGGAGGTGATATGTGCTGCCTCCTGCCACCCTGGAACCTGCATAAGGCAAAAACTTCACCACCAAACCATGCAGCCGGGAGTCCAGTAATTATTAATTTATAATTATGCTAATTATTTTACCCCTTCAGCCCATGTAAGACCAAACTAATGGTTCTACCTTGAGCCAAAAGTTCAATCAAACTATGCTATGGATATAACAACATTAAATGTCCATTGAAGGATAACTTCAACCTCCCCCCCCCCCTTGCTTTCTCTGAACAGGCTCATTTTGCATCAGCACTGACAGTAGTTTTTGTAAACTCCAAGTCATTATCATCCATCAAAATTGATGACACACCAGTTGATGATCCATCTTTGAAGGTTCTTGTTGCTAACAACAGCGATACTCTAAAACTGCTAAAAATGAGCAGCTGTCCTCATGTGTCACCGGCTGGTGAGTAGTAAATCTGTTTGTTTTTTAAAAAGGAAATTTTAATGCAATAGTTACTGTTGAGGATGCATTTCTGTTAACCTGTTTTCAGGTACTTAACATTTGGAATAAATTTATTCTTCTACTTAAAATCTTTCATGCAAATTCTAAGTTGAAATATGGTACTTAAACCTTCCACTTGACTAGTCTCAGTTGTCTAGAGCGTGGGAAAATGTGGTCTTTAATGTCAAGCATTTTTGGAGTAATCATAGTGAAAAGAAAGCAGAATAGTATTGATATACCTTTCATATTACTTAAAATTTTTCTGGTTTTATTCTTGTTTTGGGGATTCATCCATGCTGTTTCAATCATTTTAATGCTTTGTTTTACTTCTGTAAAGAATTAAATTTTAGATTTAAAAAAAAATGTAAACCTTCCATGCACTTAGCCCAACATGAAAGCAAGTACTTGTTTATATATAGTACTGTCTCTTTCTGTAACATAAATATAAAGGACGTGACTCTTGCTGTGTGAAGAAATTTTGCTTGAAATAATGAAGTTGTAAGTATTAAAATCCATGAACTGCTCATAGCATGCACAGTATTTTCTAAATTAATCAACTTCTGTTCTGTAATATACTCAAGCTAACATGAGCGTGTACAGTACCTGTATCTCTGTTCATTGAAAAAAACATAACTTTATGTCACTTTGTTGTTAAAATCAAGTAATGCAGTGCAAAAGAAGCTTTAATACAAACTTGTGGTGGGAAATTAGATAACATTGAATTTTCTGAATTATGTAAGATATTGTAAATATTATGCATTTATGTATGGTGATAACTTTATCAATGACAAACTCTGCATATTCTGAGTCTAAAAGCATCTTAAAGTGACTTAACGAAGTTTGTGAGGCTCTGTTTTTCTCAACATAAATATTAAATAAATTCAGTTGTGTATTGAGGCTTTTGAATGCCAGTTCAGTTGCCGTTTGCACAACTAAAAATCAAACTGTGTTCTTAAATATCATTACTAATTAAAGCTTCTGTGGACCAAATTGTTCCCTTAGTAACAGATGTACAATTTGTTTTCTTCAGATTATGCCTCAGTAATACTTGTCCTTATTCATTGCATTCAGTGGCTTTTTACAAGTATGACAGAATGAAAATTGAGTAAGCAGTTCTGTTGGTATACAAATAGGCTAAAATTCAGTGCACACTGTCACAAATGTAGGCACATTCTAGGATTAACAGGAGTAAAAAGCAGTGGGAGGAAAATAATCACTAAAATAAGCAGATACGAACGCACAAAAGAAGCAGAACCGTGGAGTAGGAAGATTCCATATTTATTTAGCCATTTTTCACAGTAGAGCTTCATTTTATATTTTACACTGACTTCTTTAATGAAGAGATTTGTTTGACAGCATTAGGGATGCCATCAAATATGAACTATTATAAAGCTGACAGCTTTGAAGTTCTTTGCAACCTACAAAACCAACCCTTTTTATTATCATTGCTTTTTCTGGACATATTAGATATTGTTCTAGAATATGGGTATGCTAAAAAGAATAACACATGGTTTAATGGTTTGAATAAAATGTTTAAATTTAAGCTAAGTATACAAACATATACTGTACTTTATAGAAGAAATATATGCAATTTATGTATCTCAATTTTTTTGTCTTAGGAATTCTTTGTGTTGCTGACCAGTGTCATGGCCTTAGGGAACTGGCTTTGAATTATTACATACTAAGTGATGAACTGCTGCTGGCTCTTTCAAGTGAGAAACATGTTAACCTTGAACATCTTCGCATAGATGTTGTGAGTGAAAATCCTGGACAAACTGAATTTCATACTATTAAAAAGCAAAGTTGGGATGCACTTGTTAAGCACTCCCCCAAAGTCAATATTGTGATGTACTTCTTTTTGTATGAAGAGGAATTTGATGCATTTTTCAGAGAAGAAACTCCTGTTACGCACCTTTACTTTGGTCGTGCAGTAAGCAAAGCTATGTTAGGTCGTATTGGAATGAACTGCCCCAGGTTGGTTGAATTGGTGGTGTGTGCTAATGGACTTCAGCCACTGGATGATGAACTCATTTGCATTGCTGAACGCTGTAAGAATCTAACAGCGATGGGCCTCGGTGAATGTGAGGTTACCTGCAGAGGTTTCATTGAGTTTGTAAAGATGTGTGGAGGGAGGCTCACCCAACTTTCTATTATGGAGGAGGTACTAATTCCAGATAATGATTACAACCTGGATCAAATTCATTCAGAAGTCTCCAAACACCTTGGAAGAATGTGGTTCCCTGATATGATGCCTACTTGGTAAACTAGCTGTAGAAAGTATTACTATATTGTCAAAACTGGTTAGATCAAGATGTTGCTTACTATGCAAATAAGAAATTATAAAGTAAAGCATCAAAACTTAATTTTAAATTTCTCAAGTTTAATAAACTGCATATAGGCTAAAATGAAGTGTTTGAATGACAATGTTAGATAAAATTAGAAAATAGAATCTCGTATGCTTAACAATAGATACATTGAAAGGATGTCTGTGAGAGAGATTTCTTCCTCAGATTAAATTAAGCACATTCATTTGGCCTCTGTTCAATTAAATTGTTCCATTAAACACAGTTAGTACAGAGTTTTTAAGGTGTTCATCTTTCTGATGTGGTTAAAGGGAGTCTGAAGCTAGTCTGCTTGATAGGGAGTTAAATGGAACTTTCAGGTAAACTATTACTTGCATTGTTTATCCGCTTGTTCACTAATTTTTTGTTGAACATGTAGAACAAACACTTTGTATCATAATAGCAATCTGAAATACTATAGCTTATTAAATCTGTTTTAATGTGCTTGTATACAGGTGTTTGAGTATTGCGGCAAATTAAGGACTTATGCCGTGATAAAGAGAGAACTTTTTTATTTTAACTTGCACTCTGTACTCAGTTTTCACTTTATCAGTAAGTTATACCATAAAGATAGTGTTTTATAATTCATTGTTTCTCTTCCTATGTACTGACTTAACTGTACAGAAAAAAACAAACCTTGTTAAAATTAATGTACCTAATAATTCATGTTTCAATTCTTGGCTAAGCAGTGAAGCACTTTAGTAACTGTGTATAAGAAATAGTAGCTCTTTCATTTGAGAAAGTGTAGGCTTTTATCTTTAAGACCGTTTTTTTTTTTTTTAAATCTTAAAGACTAATCTGTCAGGATTCTGGCCCATGCTCCCTTCACAAAGGGTCTATTAAAATGTCCCAAAATGGTGACGGTTGTATTCCTCTTCCTGGTGTAGGGATGGCTATGATATCTCAGCGACACTAGCACAGAAGTATGCTGGTAGGGAGGAGGGTGTGATTGGGATGTACCAACTGGATGCAGTTATTTCCCCACCTGACACACAATTAAAAGTTTAGAGCAACCAAAGCTTTCCTAATGCCAGGGGCCAGAGTGGCCCCATTGAACCCTGGGAATTGGGGAGCCTCAGCTGTGCCTCACAGAATTCTATTCTAACCACTAAATCCTCCTATCATGAGTGTTGGGGGCTGATCCTGTTTTCATTAAGTAAGCAAGACTTGCAACCTAAATGAGTGCCCTGCCTGTGTAAGGACTGTAGGATTGACTTGTTGCAAATCTGCACTAAAGAATCCTGTGATGAAGTCAATCTTTCTTTTACTTGAAATGGAGTAAAGGTTGTTAGTACGAAGTAGAACGTGTGTGTTTTTCGTGATCCACTTTTATACACTAATGTAAATTTGTAGTGTATTGTACCATAGTTTGTCTATTTACTTGCTTGTAGCAGCAGATCAGAGATGTGTGCATTTGGTTGATCTGTATTAGGATTGTCACATCAAAGTAAAAGCCAAGTAGAGTCACTTCCTTTGTTAACCGAACTTCTCTGTTGTACAAATAATTTTGGGTTAGGTGTTGGCTAACTCCTCCATTCCCACCAAACAGAATAGTTTGAAAAGTTATACACAACATAAAATAAGAGGTGGTTTGGATAAAACACAATGTATTTGAACTGATCAGTAATGAGTTTTTACAAACTACATAAGACAAATATTGTAGAAAAGACTATGTAATATCACTTGTTAACCAAGCAGTTCGTAAATGGTAAATTTATATAATCTAAATTAGTTCCAAATATTATTTTGATGAGGATTTTTGTAATTTTTGTTTAAACTGTAAATTTAATAAACAGATCTAACCTTTCCACTGATTTTTGAAAAAATTTATATTGGTTTTAATGAAAATAGTTAAAAGGCAACATTTTAAAATAAGTTACAGGTGAAGGTAAACATACATGGGAGTACATATGGAAGGGAATCAGGTTGCTTTTTATTATTATTGAGAAGGGAGGTTAATAGTAGGGGAAGACTGTGTTTCTTTGTTAGTTAATATAACGGTATTATCTGAAATGTCAACCTAGGTACATTCTCATCCTTAAAGGGACTTTATTTTCCTCATCTGTCATAGTTGTTCGAGGACTGGAAGGAGCTGACTTTCTCTCACTGTGGGGTTTTAGTCACCCTGTGCTTCCTCCTTTACTTACAGTTCAGCAGCTGGGAGTGCGTCAAATCCTGAAACTGAAATATACATATTAAAATGGCGCTTGCTCAAAGTTGACCCTTTGTTAACAATGTTATTTTATGCAGCATAGAAACACTTATGATAGCAGTAAAAGTTAATGCAGGTGTCTTAGTTGTATATTTTTAAGTATTTTCATAACCCTCCTCCACTACCGCTCCACCAAAAAAGTAACTAAAATACCTCAAAACTTTCCTTTTGCCTAAAACTAAACATGACACCTTGTTTCAACTAAAGGCTGCTCTAATAAAGGATTTGTAATGATTGCTGTTTTGAACTCTGATTTCAAGGGTGTGTAACATGACTGCTTTTAACCCCACTGGCCTCAATCTGTCAGTTGATTAGCTCACACATTTTTAATTAAACATTAACAAAACTGGTTAAGCAGTTTTGCCTCCCCAAAAGAGTTTTTATTTACCTACATCTTTTTATCAAGGCATTTTTATCTTTTGAATTTCCCAGCAATCCAGTGAAATAATAGTCCTATATGTTTAAAAAAACTGCCCATATTTGATTACATCATAAGGAAGCAGGCATACTCCTTTGGATATCGGAATAGTATGGTGGACCTGAGTTCTGTCTCTGGTTCTTGTGCACTCACTGATTTGCTGTCACGAGCTAATGCCTATCATTCTAGGGGTATGTCTACACAGCAAAGAGAAGCCCACAGCTGGCCAGTGCCAGCTGACTTGGCTCATGGGGCTCAAGCTGTGCGGCTGTTTCATTGCTGTGTAGACTTCTGGGCTGGAGCCTGGACTCTGGGACCCTCCCACCTCAAGGAATCCTAGGGCCTGGGCCTGGGCCTGAGCCCAAGCCCGGAAGTCTACATAGCAATGAAACAGCACAATGAGCCCAGATGGGCTAGTATGGGCCAGCTGTGGGTTTTTCTTAGCTGCATAGACATACCCTGGACTGCAGTTTCCCTATTTGTGAAATGGGGATCATGCAACTGCAAAAAAAGAACAAGTGTTTTTAGATCTGTGAATGAAAAGTATCAAAACAAGTGTTAGGAGACTTTGATCTTCCCAAATGTTGTTTAAATTCAGGAGACGATTGTACCTTCTCTCTAGCAGGAAGAATGGAGAAAAGTTAGTTTTGACTGAAACTACTTGCAGTTTGGAATAGTAAGAGAGCACATTTGTAATGGATTGTTGGATAGTTGCGATCGAACATGTATACAGACAGTTTATCAAATGGTTGTGCAGTGTGTTTGCATAGACATCCCGATCATTATATTGGGTGCATCTCTACACACACACTCACTCTCTCTCCCCCCCCCCCCCCCCCCCACAAGATGTTTTTTTGTGGAGCTGAACATGCCCACTGAAGTACCATTGTCTCAGCAGTGAGATTTATTTCCATATGTTAGTTGGATCTATCCTAGATCTTTGTAACTGAAATACCTGATTGACCTTTCCCTGAGTGCCAGAGATAAAAACCTTGCTGAATCTATTTCTTAGCTACTGTCCGCACAGCGAAAAGGGAGAGAGTGATCCTGATCTCTCTCTCTCACACAGACACACACACACAGACACACACACAGCTATATTTGCTTTCAAGTAAACAAACAGAATTGTATTTCATAAAATGTCATACTATATTTTTACTATTTATTTATTTATTTATTTTTTAGTTAAAGATAATATCTTCCACAGGGAAAGTGTGTGCAGTCTCTGGTAGATTTGTGGGAGGAGAGAAAGTTGAGGACCAATAAGATGGGAAGTCCCAGGGAGTCTACTGGAAGAACAAATGATATGCCATCTAGAAGTAACAGGCTACTGCAAAACAGCAGGTAGGATGTTAGGGGCTGCCAAACGGAGCGTGTTCTTTAAGGCAGTGGTTCTCAAACTAGGGCCACCACTTGTTTGGGGAAGCCCCTGGCGCCACGGGCTGCTTTGTTTACCGGTCGTGTCCGCAGGTTTGGCCAATCACAGCTCCCAGTGGATGCGGTTCACTGCTCCAGACCAATGGGAGCCGCAGGAAGCGGCAGCGGATCGCAGCTCCCAGTGGCCGCAGCGCTTCCTGCAGCCCCCATTGGCCTGGAGCAGTGAACCGCAGCCACTGGGAGCTGCAATCGGCCAAACCTGCAGATGCAGCAGGTAAACAAACTGGCCCGGCCAACCAGGGGCTTCCCCTGAACAAGTGGCAGGCCTAGTTTGAGAATCACCGTTCTAAGGAATGTTATAGGAGAGTTAGGGATATGGTAGATGAATCCAAGTTCAGAGTCTGGATAAGTATTAGAGCTTTTGAATATTTATCTACACTGAACTTCAGATCTTTTATCTTTCCCCTCTTCCCCCAAGAATCCTAAGTTTTTACACTGTTAGTATTAGTTTTGAGCGGCTCCTTCATACTTCCATGCTTTGTATTTCTACAATGTTTTAAATGTTTTGGCTTTAGTAGCCAGCTCTAGGTTTTTTGCCGCCCCAAGCAATAAAGAAAATTGGCTGTCCGACGTCCCAGCCCTGGGCTCCTCGCTGCACCCCCCCTGCTGCCCCAGCCGTGGGTGCTGCCCCACACCCCCTGCCGCCCCAGCTCTGGGCTCCCTCCTTTCCTCCCACCATTGCCCCATACACAAACCTGCTGCCACCCCAGCCCTGGGCTCTTTCCCCCCCGCCGCAGCCCTGAGTCACTGGTAACTTGCTCCCAGGGCAGGTCATTCAGCAGGAATTTTAGATGTGCACAGAACGCAGATAGGATTGGTTCCCATATTGTTACAGAACTGCAGTAAAGTGGAACAATTTTCAGCTTATGTGATTGGAGGATATCTGGATGCATATTATAAAGACTGTCCTACATAAATGTGAAAAAGTTGAGGGGCTTTTATTATTATTTTGTTCCACTTTTTCTATGGGGAATTTGCTAATACAGTATCACTGTCTTCCTTTTAAACAAACAAAAAAAAGGCAATGGCTGTTTAAAAATAGCAATTCCAGTCCTAATAACCACTGGGAAGCATTTCTTGCTCAATTTTATCCTACTCTTTCTACAGCAAGTTACAGTGGATCAGTATATTTGATTTGGGAGAAATGAAGTAACAGCTGCCCAAATTGAGCTTGAACACTCATGAATTTTGAGGTGTTCGAATCTGGAAGGCAGGTACTGGGGGGGCTGTGGCTCCGCAGGGGACCATGGCAGCATGTATGCAGCAACGTGTCTGGTGCTGCATGGAGCCAGACACGCTGGTCTGAGTGGCACGGTAAGGCGGCTTGGAAGAGGAATAGGGGGTTCGGGGGGGGGCAGTCAAGGGACAGGGATCAGGGAGGTTGGATGGGGCGGAGGTTTGGGGGGATGGTCAGGGAGAAGGGGGGGTTAGATGGGTCAGGGGTTCAGGGGGGCAGTCAAGGGACAGGCAGCGGTTGGATAGGCATGGGAGTCCCACGGGTTTGTCAGGGGACGGGTAGGGAGTGGGGTCCTGGGGGAGTTGGGGGGGATCTCAGGAGGGGGCAGTTAGGGATAAGGAGAAGGGAGGCTTAGATAGGGGGTGGGGTCCTGGGAGGGGGCAATCAGGACAAGGAGCAGTGGCACTTAGAGAGGAGGTGAGGTCCCGGGAGGGGGTAATCAGGGGATAGGCAGCAGGGGGGTTGGATGGGTTGGGGTTTCTGTGGGGGGCAGTTGGAGGGAGTGGATCGTGGCAGGGCGGGGCTACCCTCTCTCCCCATGGAGGGGCCTATTTTTTGAATGTTAAAATATGGTATCCCTACCCTTCACAGTGCGCCTCTCCACTCACAGCAGGCTGAAGCATGAGGTCTCAGTACCTCATTCCCTCCCCCTCCCTTTCCTGGTGATAGTGGCCAAGGGAATGCTGGGAAATGTAGTTCTTTCCCTGCTCCAGGGCTGGCTCTATAGGCAAGGAGCTAACCAAGGAACTACAGCTCCCAGGCCCCCCTGTTGGTCCTCAGCTTCCATGCTGGATTCCTGCTGCCCCTGCAAATAGGCTGCCCCAAGCACCTGCTTGCTTTGGCGGTGCCTAGAGCTGCCCTGTTTAGTAGGTATATTTAATTCTCTGCATAATTTTAACAAAAAAAAATTAATTTCACTTAGACATCAAAGTGAACACAAAAAAACTTTGAATATTGCTTTTAAATTAGAGCATACTACCCTCCCTTCAGCCCTGTATTCTTTTAGACCTGGAAATATCCAAAAATAACCTGTTTTTCCCATGTATAATTTGAAAGTTGTTCTCTGATCCAAAAGAAACATTGAACTTGTAAAGTTCAATAAATAAAAATATGGCTGGTAAAATTTGACTAACCTATTAATGCAAAGTTTTAAACTTTATAGATCCACAGTAAATGCTGAAACACAGGTTGATGATGATGAAATATCGCTATTTCCTGGAACTGGAAGGGACCTTGAAAGGTCATTAAGTCCAGCTCCCTGCCTTCACTGGTGAGACCAAGTACTGATTTTTGCTCCAGATCCCCAAGTGGCCCCTCAAGGATTGAACTCATAACCCTGGATTTAGCAGGCCAATGCTCAAACCACTGAGCTATCCCCCCTGATGTAGTAGTTCTGCTGTTCCTGTAAAAGCAGGGCATTGTTGGATGGAATGCTGAGGTGTGACTGGTCTATGAGAAACCTTTTGGAAGCTGCATGAGCCCCACTCCTTCCTACAGGTCCTTCAGTGCTGCCTTTTTCGGGGCGGAGTTAGGGGAAGAGATACAAGGCCTTTGCCTGCTCACAGCCAGCATGTATTTCTGTGGGATTTGTTTTCTTGCAAGAAGATGATTTATCAATTTTCCCCCAGCGTAACATTCAGATCCTATGAGGTTTGGGTGAAATAAAGTGTACTTTTAAGGCACAGGGAAGAAGCACTGGAACACACTGGGTTTCTGTCCCATCTGACTTAGATGGTATGTGAGAGACTTTATGGGCTATTCTGTACACTTCAGTTTAAAAGCAATATTATCTTTCCTCTCCCATTACTGATGAGCTATTCCCTTAGACTCAACTATTCTCTCTTCCTCTTGGAGGTGGTTCAGTAGAAAAGTCTGTTGCCTACTTCAAGTCAGGTCCCTCCTATAAGCTTAATTCCCTCGAGTATTATAGACAAATCATCCTTTCCCATTTCTTGAGGCACGCTACATATTAATTTCACTAAAATGCGTGATCTTGGTTAGGCAGCTGGTTTCTTTAGGGTGTTACCTCAATTTACTTAGACACTGGTTGTTAAGTCATAGTCACAGCAACTATCATCTTGGTTTGACTTTTGTATGTTTCAGCAAATTAATCACCCTACAATTTCATTTATCCCTTAATGCCTTTTAATTGAATAGAGGTTCTCCTGCATCTGTTATTACTGGGACTCATTTAGCAACAAAAACAGAGAGGTAACACTTTTCCTGTTTAAAAGTTCATATTGAGGTAGTCTATGCACGCAGTGAAGAGAATAGTTTGATTTTATATATTCGACGAAGATCAAATAAAAACACGTATGGATACCAAAAAAGGTTGTAACTGGGCAAAGTGGTATTTCCAATATAGCTCATTGCTGAGCCTGAGATTACGATGTCCTGGGCAAATCATTGGTATGCTAAACTGATGGGTGACACACAGCTACTGTGCATATTGTGATGCTGGTAGAGCAGGTGCCTGCTCATGCCAGTGTTCCTGTGTGTCAGTTGAACACTAGGAAATACATAGCTGGAATCAGGCTGGCTTACTTGTGTGTTAGTATTGTTGACAAAGGCATTAGAATTATAAGACTGTGTTTAGTGTTTAGACTTTATTAAATGCTTGTGAGTTGCGGCCTCCATCAATCTCACAATCTTAGTATCCTTTTGTGATGTTCCCTTCTGGTGTTTTCCTGACCGGTGATCTGCTAGGACACTCCAATCCTTGACTCTGGGAGCCAGCCTTACCCTCCTCTGCTGTCAGAACCCCCTAGTCCTGGGCTGTTCACGCACAGCCTCTAGCATACAAGCTGCTCCTGGGATTGTGCCACCAAATGATACTAGCCAATATCTCTGGTCCCAGACACAACTGGACCCTGTAAGGCAGAGGTTCCTAGGGTTATGCCTGCTGGAAGCTGCAAGCTTATATGCGTTTGTCAAAATAACAGCCATTGATATGCACCAGGCTTGTTATCTCAAGGGGAGTCTCTGACACACTTCAAACCAAAGCACTGCTTCAGGTAGAATAAACAAACAGATTTATTAACTACAAAGATAGATTTTTAAATCAAAGCATAACAAGTTAGATTTGGTCAAGTGAAATAAAAGCAGAAAGTGTTCTAAGCTAATCTTAAGACTCTCAATGCCCTTACAAACTTAGATGTTTCTCACCAGAGGCTGGCTGGTTGCCTTTCAGCCAGGCTTTTCTCTTTGATCAGTGCTTCAGTCACTTGGTGGTGATGTCTGTAGATGGAGGTGGAAGAGAGAGGAACAGTATGGCAAATGTCTTTCCCTTTTATCATATTCTTTCTTCCCTATTGGCTTTACGCCCTTCTCCCTCCCGTCCCCTTCAGAGTCAGGTAAGCATTATCTCATCGTAGTCCCTGTCTGAACAAGGGAAAGTGGGTGACTCACTCGAGAGTCCAACAGATCCTTTGTGGTTGCCTAGGCCAGTGTCCTTTGTTCCTGTGAGGCTGGGCTGGGTTTGACCCATACATATCCTGATGATGTGTGAACTGCCCCTCTGCACTTGGAGAGTTTTTGCCTGAGCTTATTTTAAACCATGAAGACACATTTTCAGCCTCATAACTATATATACACATGAAATTACAACCTATAACATCACTATAACAACAATGCTCAGTGCATCATGAGCCTTCTGAAGACACCTGACATGACAAACTTTGCATTAGATACCACATAATCATTTTATAAGGATGAACATGGGGGTGTAGGGTGTTCCTATGAGGTACAGAACATCACACCTATATTTATTTGAGAGGTTATATTATGAGCCTCTGAGAGTATGTAAATCACCAGGCAAGAGAGGGACATTAATTAAAGTGAAGTACTGATCTGCAAAGGAACGTGTTATGTCCTGCCCAACAGGAAAGGTCCATTGACACCAGACGTAGATATTGTGGGGCATTAAAGAGGACAAACTATGTGTGTTCTACCCTTCTCCATGAAGACGAGTCACGAGTGGATTCCTTCTGTCGGGAGTTTGCAGCTCAGAGCATGTGGAAGGAGAGAGAAAAAACCCTAACATGAAGGAACTGATTAATCTCTATGCTTGGACTCGGAGGAAGCGGGGATGGGGATTTTCTAGGCATAAGCAAGAGATCCTTAGTTGCTTAGCCTGAGTTAGCCCTAAAGGACATATAGAACTTGCTGAATATAGAGGCTTCTATTGCCTTTTGAAACTTAAATTGTAACTCATTTGTGTACGTATGTTCACCTGCTTTAACCCTGTAAATAACAATCTAATTTCCTTTTCCTAGTTAATGAATCTTTATATTCATTGTCTCTGATGTGAGAGCTAAGGTGCAATTGACCTGGAGTAAGTGACTAGTCCTCTGGAGCTAGGAGTAACTTGAATATTGCTGTGATTCTTAGTGGCCATGTATCACAAAAATATGCTCTCCTGGGTAGTGAGATAGATTGGCGTACACAAGTGGACTATCTGTGACTCCATGGTTAGGCTGTAACAGTGCCTGAAGTGTTTCCACTTGATAATTGATTGGTGAAATCTAAGGCGATGTCTACACTACCACGGTAAGTTGACCTAAGTTACGCAGCTCCACCTACGTGAATAACATAGGTGGAGTCCACGTAGCTTAGGTCGACTTACTGCGGTGTCTCCCCTTGCTAGGTCGACAAGAGACACTTTCCCTTCGACTTACCTTACTCTTCTCATTCTGGGTGGAGTATCGGGGTCAACCACAGAGTGCTCTGCTGTTGGTTTAGTGGGTCTTCACTAGACCTTCTAAATAAACCCCCAGTGCATCAATTGTCAGAGCATTGATCCAGCGGTAGTGTAGACGTAGCCTAAGTATAGAACTCACAATCAATTTGGGATAAGTGACCTGTTTTTTAAGTCTGCCCTGAGGATGGTACATTCTTTGAGTCACTATAGGCGGTGTTACACACGCTATGTACTCTTTTACTCTGCTGTGCGCGCTAATGTCTTTTTTCCTTCCCATGGACTAAATTTTAGGTGGGTTTTCTATGGGTGGTAGGGGGAAAAAAAAACACTTTTCATTGCTCAGATTTTATTTGGAGGTTTGTACACTTCCATTTCATGTAAGTTTCCATTTATAAGTTGCCAGTAGGATTTGAGTAGTCACAGTTCTGGATGCGAACGTGAGATATTATATCAGGATACACGCTCTGCATTGGCAGCATTATTCCAATTTTAGATCCCTTCCTGATCCAGCCTCTGTTTCTCAAAGGCCTGATAAAGGCCAGTTTTATGCAAGAACCTTTAGGGGAGGATAAAGGAGAGAGATTAAGGAAGGACAAGGAAGATACCAAAGTTCTGATAGGCATCAGATCCTGTCGGCTATGCCTACTCTGGCAGTTTTGTATGCACTAGCACTGGTGCAGTCCAGACAGAAGCATACGTAAAATTAAGATTTTCGGGGTTAGTATTTTTGAGGGACGGGGAAAAGATTTTTTTCTCCTTAAATTAACTGTGGCATACTTCAAGCTCCTTGTTCTCATACTTCTTTTCCCTTTCTACAAGGTTGTCCTTACTTTAGGTCCTCATTTTGTTCCATCATCTAAGTTTGTGGAGAGTTATGGGGGAAAAGGGTGTATTCTGGTCCTGTTGATGGAGACGTTGGACTGTTTTAAGAGTAAATGAGTTGTGCTTGGGTTTGAATACGGGAACAGACAGTTCTGAGTGAAACACAGGCCTACTCTATAGTTACGCTTTGCTTAACTTTTAACTTTTGTGTAGATTGTTCTTCTTCCATAGGGCTACAATTGCCTAGGACGGTAAAATTATTTAATGACCAGTATTTAAAGTTTATCAAAGACGTTTATCTATGGTAGCTCAGTTACCTGATTTTACTTCACGGAGTAAGATTCCATCATCAATGGCATTATTATTTCCAAAGGGTTTAATGCGTCTCACAATCAGGCCACTAAAAGGAGCATACACTCCTGATCCATCTTGGCATTTAACATCCACTGCTAGGTGCTTTCCGCCATTTCTGAAAATATGGACATATGTAAGTAATGACACTACTGATTGACATGTTCTCCAGCCATAAAGCCTGTTACCATGTACCATGTAAATTCTTTAAAGCAAAATGGACTATTCTTAGCTTATTTGCACTTAAAATGTATATTTCTGCAATGGAAGTAGAAAAGTTTGAGGTTTCAATCTAGTTTTAATTATTGCAAAATTCTCAACAGCTAAGCAGAACTGGTCAAAAATGGATTTTTTTTTAAATGTTCACTTAATTTTTGTGTGTGAAATTTTCCCAGGTTTCTAAACAAAAAGCCAAACTCCTAAACTGAAATATTTTCCTGTCAAAACGGGGGGGGGGGGAGGAAATCATACTTTGGAGATTTTGTTTCTCAGTGAAAATCCAGGAAAAAAAAAATCTATGAACAAAATGGAAATTTTCTTTTGTTAGTGTTGGGGTTAGGGCAAAGACATCTTTTATTAAAACAAACAAAAAATATTTTATGGAAAGTTGACTATCTCTGCTGTTAGCACCATGAAATTAGAGACATTAGCTGTCTGTCCACTCGCATATGAGGGTAAAAAGAACACTTGAAGTGAGATCCAATGAGGAACTTCATTGAAGCCATCCTGATTAATACTGTCTGAGCATCTCACCCATGAGCTGAGAAATTGAGGTGACTCAGCTGGTTGGAAGTGAGATTACAGACCATACCATTTTTCACTAACTGATTCAGTTCCACCCCAGATCTACAGCAACAGTCAACAGAAAAGTGAAATCATCTGGTCATCCAGACCAGATTCTACTAGGCAAGTGTCCTGTCTCTATCACAAAAATAAACTGAAGTGGCACTAAAGTACTTTGAGAGAATTGTTCAACAGCCTCATCAATGAAAGCCAATGAATGAATGAGCCTGGAGACAACTTCTACTCCAGTTCTATCAGATGAGGACTACTGCACATTGGAAGGACATTCACACTGTTCTTGTTTAGTCACTTGCTTTACAGTGTTATTCTGACACACTTTGCAAGCCTTAAATGCTTGGAAAAGATGGCTAAGCTCAATAGTCTATTTTGTTCTCTATTAGCATTCTTATTATTTAAGCAACAATGAACAACCCAAAAAAGTCATTGTCATTGTCCAAATTATACTACCTTGGAGCACCATAATATCCACAGCCATACTTATCACAGCCCCTTATGCTGTTCAAAGGATTCCCATCACAGATTTGTGCCCATCGTCCTGCAGCAACTTAAGAACAAATGGAATATACATAAGTAAGTACATTTTCTATTTTTGTACAGGACAGAATATTGCATATTAAATGTTTTCTGTGCAAATAATTGATTAAAAATAAGAAATTGAAATTCATTAGTGATCTGTTACTGTCACTTTGCAATACACATTGTGTGTCTTGCGCAAAACAGTGGCTCTTTAACTTAGTGGAAGCAGAGTGATGTATTTTGTCTTAAGTGGAATACGTCGTTCAGAATACAAGACTTTTTTTCTTTTCTTTTTTTTTTAGGTAGAAGAATAACTAATGACATCAACAAGTTTCTTTACGGACTCCTAAAAAGATTTCCATGGTTCGCTGTTGCCTCCTTAACTAACTTTTTTTTTGTTTTGTACAGCACTGGTACAATGGGATCCTGGTCCATTACTAGGGCTACTAGCTGCTACCTCAATACAAATAATGAACTTAGGCTAAGGGTCAGATGTCTCCATTGGAAACGTATTGATGTTAATCAAGGATATAAGGACCTGATTTAGCTCTGAAATAGATGAGTCTATAATGGGGGAGGCTATAGGTGTTGGGTTTTCATCGTGCTGACCTTCAGAAAAGTGCTTCACAAAACATTTTATGGCTCTTTGCTCTCAACCCTAGTTTTTACAATGAGGCTTTATCTGTGCTAGATTTTTCTTAACATTTTCTACAGTTACTACCACTAGTGGAAACAGCAAAACAGCTGGTGTAGACTGATCACTGGTGTTCTAATCATCCTGCTATCTAACTTTGCCATGGGCAGCACTAGCCAACAAGTAGCACCCTCTGATTCTACTACTGGCATTTCTCATGGGTTCACCAATAAAATCAACAGTAAGAAATTTACAGAAAGACCGTGTGTGGACTAGACTAGAGATTTTGGGCCTGATTCTGATCTCATTCTCATTATAAATCAATTAAGTTAAACTGGAGTGAGATCAGAACTGGGTCATTTCTCTAAATCTCAAGAGTTTCTCAGTGTGATTTTCTCTAACAGAGTAGCTATTATGTTACAAAGATACTTTGAAGATAATGGTTAAATCCTCTAGAAATAAAGCAAAGCTAATAACTTGGATGGTTTTATATAACTGTATTCTTATGTCTCAAACTAATTTAAATTCTTTAAACCACTTAGTGTGTCAAATCACTAACGCCATATCACTGATCCATGTTTTTTATTTTCTCAGATAATAGATTTTTAAAACATTGTATTTTACATTAACTTTTCATAAAATAATTATTTCGGGATAGATTTTCCTGCAAGAATATTCAGTTAATAGTAAACCTGATGCACTTCTATAAAAAGTCTGTTTTGAAATAAAAGCATCAAGAAAATATGACATAGTAATTTTAACTTACCAATGGAAACCAAACCAGCAAAAACAATCAGTTTGAGTGTGAGCATTTTGCACCTGTTTCACCAGAATTCTCTGTCAAATCAAAGTTATAATGTATAGTCTTCCTGCGTGTCCTAGAAAGGCTGTTTGTCTTCCCAACCAATCAGACTTTTGAGCAGAGTATTGAAACAATGTAAGGCAGAGATTAGGCAAGATGTTAACAGAAAATACAACTGTTGAAAGTTAAGTGCAATAGTTACCTACTTGCCACATAAAATCAAACAAATGAAACAGCCTGAGAAATTGCACAGCTTTTGATGAGGGGCTGTAATTGTGCCAAGAGAGATGGCAGAAAGGGGAGTGGAACTCAGAAAATAGTGCCTATGCCCTGAGGGTCCATGAGAAATAGAACAGATGAGCCAAACCCAATTAATTACTTTGGGTCTTTCTGCATATCCAATGTCTTTACTGCTCCTACACCTGCTATTGGCTTTGCTTGAGATGTGTGTTCACTATAATCCTTTGAATAAGGTCACAAATAATCTAGCAGGAAAAGTTAATGATGGGTGGGTTAGTATCAACTTACACTTAAAAACTCCATAACAATTTTGCCGCTTCAGAGGGAAATATGCCAGTTGTAGATTTCAGGGGGAATTAGATGCCTAAATACATACCCACAGTGCAATGAAGGCAAATATAGTTGCTCAGCTTGCATAACAGGCATGTGGAAGGCGTATGGATACAGACTCTGCTCAGCTGCCTTACTGATTTTGATTTAGGATCCTGAATCTCATTTTCAAAAGTGATTTAGACAATTAGGAGCCAAAATCCCATTGACAGTCTATTGGGACTCTCATGAAAATGGATAGTGTGAAGTCACCTACTACCTTTAGGATTTACTTAGTAGGAACCAAATTGTTTAGTGAGTCATTGTATAGAAGGGTATGCATCCCCTTTGCACAGAGGGTATAATGTAGTTTTCAGTTCTTTCTGTGCCTGAAAAGTGTGTTGGCTAACAGTAGAACAAGTAACTAGAGCTCAGCGTCCAGTTGTGTATGACCACTAGAATGAGTCTGTGATTTCTGTTTTATGTATTAGGATTTACTAGAGTGATAAAAGACAGAAAGAGAAATAATGACAAATTAAGAAAAAACGAGATGTATTTAACTACAATGCAGAACTTAATAAGCTTTGTCTGAAAAACTCGTCTAGCTTTACTAACAATTTCTTGTAATCTCACTACAAACCAGCAAGCTGTGCTAGCTGATAGATTTGGCTGCAAGTCACTATTGGCAGTTCTATTGCATGTATCTTAAAAGTATTTGGTTTTATAGTAACCTCACTGTCATTGCACGTGGATAAGCAGAAGACAAGGCCCTGTTCTGTTTCCCAATACTGATTTCAAACGGCTTAATTTGGAACTTCGTTAACCTCTTTAGATGATACTTTCAGGGACTGAGGCCAAATATCCCTCCCAGTACACAGATGCCCTCCTCTCCCCCCAGTTATCCTGTAGATGCAAAGCTAATGACTTGGTTGGCTATATATACTTTAGTTTTCAGATCTATTAAGAGTAATTTAAAACAACCTTAACTTTGTAATTCTCGTGGCATTTCTTTAAACCACATAATGAATGATATTAGTCATGCCAAATAGTTGATAAAATATATGCACGTGGATGCTTTATATTTTGTCAGTTCATAGGTCTTTTAAAATATTGTATTTTACATTAACTCTTCGTAAACTAAATAGATCAGGATGGATTTTGCTGCAAGAGTATTTAGCTGATATTTAAGCTTCTGCTAAAAAGTCTGTCAAACCCTCATGCAAATAGATGAAATAGTCAATTTACTAATGGGAACCTAGCCAAAAAACAGTCAGTATGTATGTGAACATTTTGCAGCTGTTTTACCAGAATTCTCTCATACAATCAGCAGTATAATGTACTGTGTGTCTTTTGCTATTTGTGTTCTAGAAAGGTTAAAGCTGTCTGCATACCCATTCACATATGAGTAGAGCTTTGAAACTGTGTAAAGCAATTCTCAAATTAAGAAACTGGGATGTTAAGAGAAAATAGAACTGTTGATATGTCCAGTTGTGAAAGGAACATGCAATAATAAGCCCCTTGCAACATAAAAACAGACGGAACTGGAACAAGGGCCTGAAAAATTGCACAGCTCTTGAGCACCTGCAATTGCGACATGTCCTCCCAGCTACAATGGATAGGATCAAGAGAGGTGCAGAAAAGGGAAGGATACCAAGAATATAATGCCTAAGCTCTGAGGATCTGCAAGAAGTAGAGCAGATGAGTCAAACTCAATACAATATCCTTGGTCTTTTACACACAACCAATATGTCTCTCTTGCTTTGCTGCTCCTATACCCACTATTGACTTCTCTTGATGTGTGTGCTCTTTGTAACCCTAGCAATGGGCTCACAGTGAATATAGCAGGCAAAGTTAAATGCTGGGTGGGTTAGTATAAACTTGCACTTAAAAAGTCCACAGATATTCTGCTGCTTTCAGAGGGAAAATGCCAATCCCCGCCTGCCAGATATTCTTCCTTTTCAGTGTTGCAGTGGCACTGACAAGTATGCTGTGTGGAGCAGCTGGTGGTGGCTGCATGGTGATATCAGGTAATTAATTATATTTCCTCTTTCCAATGCAGTGCTTGGAGCCTAAGGATCACCTATATGTGTTTGTTGGAAGAGCAAGGCTCAAGCTATTATTCTACGTTGTTCCATGGCAGCAACCATCTGCTAGTGGTTTTCAAAAAGTAGCCCTAAATAATTTTGTTTTGGCCTGTCACTTTGTTAGCCTCTCTTTTTCATTTTCATTCTTGTTACTAGGGCAATAAAATAGATTATTGGGCTTTTGTAGTTGTGGTATTCAGAAAAAAATGTGCTGTATTCATTTGCAGTGTTGTCTCTTTGTTTGTTTTCTTTTCAGAGACCAATTGAAACTAATAGCTGAGGGAAAATTACATATACTTGAAACCACAACATTTTTAAAGAAAGACCTAATAAAAAAATACCCTGCCTGTGTAACACCGACAGACCCAGTCGTCAGAGGGCAGGGTTGCACCTGGGACCTCTGGAGCTTAGTGCATGAGCTTCTACTACATGCACTAAAAGCCATATGCCTCTTGGGCCTTGTCTACACTGTGTGTGTGTGGGGGGGGATCGATGTAAGATACTCAACTTCAGCTGTGGGAATAGTGTAGCCGAAGTCGACGCATCTTATTTCAATTTACCTCTCATCCTTATGGTGTGGGATCGACGGCCATGGCTCCCCTGTCGACTCTGCTTCTGCCTCTCGCCCTGGTGGAGTTCCAGAGTCAACAGGAGCACGTTTGAGGGATTGATTTATTGCATCTAGATGAGACGCGATAAATCGATCCTCAATAAGTTGATCACTACCCGCTGATCCGGCTGGTAGGATGGACATACCCTTAGCTAAGGCTGTAGCACAGACTAATTACTCTCTCTCTAACTGGTCTCAGTGCCACTAGATGGGACAGAACATCACACCCAGGAGGTGTGTGGGTTATCTGCACCAAACAAAACTGGCAGGATGGCAATGTAGTTTCACTAAGTGGTCTAGCTTGACTTCATTGGCAATAAAAAAGAATTTGAGGTTTTCGATTTTTCAGTGAAAACCCAAAGAAATTCCTTGAACAAAAGGGAAATTTCCACAAGAGGACCTGGGAAGAAAAAGCCTTTTTTTTTTTTTAATTAAAAATGAATAAATAAAATTGATAGAAATGTTTTGACTAGTTCTACTCTTAAAATCTCTCATTAGTTTCCTGGTGCTGCAGGCTGTCAATTCACTTACAAGGCTCAAAAGAACACTAGACCTTCCATTGGCGTAAAGCAACATAACTCCAGCGACTTCATTGTGGCTATGCTGACATATACCAGCTGAGCATATGAGCTGGGGAGTGGGGTCACTCAAGTGTGTGGAATGGAGCCTGTTTAAATGTTATTCCTTAACTAGTTCTGTTCTGTCCATGTCTAGAGCAACAAAGTGAATAGCCTCAGAGAACTGCATATACAATCATTGGGTGGTCTGAGTCCAGTTCCAAGTTGGTAAATGTCCTGCCCCCTTCACAAAAATCCTTGGAAGTGCCGCTAAGGTACTTTAGGCCCCTCCTTGGCAGCCTCAACAATGAGAGGCCGAGGTCTGAATGGATCAAGCAGACAACTCTTCCATTCTCAGCGTAATTCTATCATATGAGGGATTAATGCACATTGGAAGGACATTACCACAGTTCTAGTTTAGCGAATTGCTTGGCAGTGGTGTCCTTCTAACACATTTCAGAAGCACCGAGTGCTACAAATGGTGGCTAAACTCAGATTGTTTTGTTCTTAGTGAACATTTCATTATTTTAACAACAATGAACAAACAAAACACCTGTTCCACACAAAAATAGTGCTCTTTGTATACTACCTTGGAGCTCCATAGTAGTCACAACCATGTCTGTCACAGCCCCTTACTTTGTTGCTAAGGTTCCCTGCACATATCTGTCCCCATGGTCCTGCACCAACTGAAAAGCAAATGGAATATAGGAAAGTGAAGTACATTTTCTAGCATTAAACAGATCAGAAATGTAATATATAAAATGCTGTGCCACTAATATTCATAGGAGGCTGCTAGAATTTCATTAGTAATTGGTGTTACAATATGTCACTTTCCAGTACATGTTGCATGTGTGCTCCCCACAGACTAATGGCTCTGCATTTCTTTGCTTTAATGTAAGCAGAATGGTGGGTGGTTGTTTTTCTGTTCAGTAGAATACACTGTTCAGAAGACAAGATTTCGATTGTTTCTTGTCATAAGAGTAAATGATCCTACAAAAAGCTTTTCCTTGCAGATCTCTAAAAGGATTCCTGGCTTCAGTTAGATACTGGAGCAGGGACTCTCTCTATCTTATAGTTGCACGTCGCTTAACACAGTGAGGTCCTGCTCAATGACTAGGGAACCCAGCTGCTACTGCAATACAAATAGTGTGTAGCAACTGGGGCTAAGATCAGAGACTGCCCTCCACCTTCAGTTCAGATTGAAGGATGACACTCAAGGATTTGAAGGCATTATTTCACTCTGAATATGAGGTCATAGGTGGTTATGGGGATGTTGGTTTTCCATCAGGCAATCTATTCAGATATCAGCTTAGCTCACGGAGACAGTCAGAAAACAAAAGTATATTCCTGTGTAGCTGCAAGTTGAGAGGCTGCCTGAGGGCTGCATGGGATCACATATAAATATTGTTTCTGCTTTTCCAGCTTTCCTAGCCCCGACTCTCAAGGCAGCAGACCTGCGGAGCTGGGGGTTTGCAGCTTGCAACCGTTCCAATAATGCTAAGACAGAGGTGAGCGGAGATGAACTGTAATGCCAATAGACTAGAGGACTAAATAAGCGGTGTCCAAAAAGTCTGCATAATTGTACCACCAATTACTTGTATTGTAGTTTCATTAGGAACCAGCAGGCTGCGTTAGTTGTTCAGTTTACCGCCAATACGATTAGTCACAAGTCACGTTGAAGCTGTAATATACTCTGGAACTGCAAAGTATTTGACTTTATTGTAAGCGGGGTGAAAGTGAGCTGGTACAGGCCAGTACTCCATACCTGTAAGAACCCAGCCCACATTAATGTCCCTGCCCTTTGCCTCCCCAGGGCCGCCGACGGGGGGCAGGAAGGGGTAGCAACAAGGACGATCTTTTGCCGTGGCAACACTTTAAGGATCCTCAAAGAGCTGCTAAGGCAGAGGACCATCCTTCACTGCTCCTTCCCCCCACCCCCATTGACGACCCTGCTGGTAGGGCCTGTACTGGCAGAGCGGCCGTCAGGGGAGGCAAAAGGGGCAGGGACATTAAAGTGCTGCCGCGGCAGTGCTTTAAGGATGGTCCTTTGCTGTGGCAGCTCTTTAATGTTTCTGCACCCCTTCCGCTGGAGGGGCAGAGTGGGGGCAGCAATGTTAAAGCCCTGCCACAGCAAAGGACCCTGCAGTGCTTTAATCCCAGCCGCCTATGGGTGTGGGGGGAAAGGGAGCAGCTGCCATGGGGCCAGCAATTTAAAAGAGCCCGGGACTCCGGACTCTTTAAATCAACACAGGAGTCCCGGGCAATGCGGGACAGGGCTGGCTGGGGGATGCTGAGACCGCGGCCCCACCCCTTCCACCCAACGCCCTGCCCCTTCCGGGGCCTGGAGCCACCCCACCCCATACCAGTAAGTGTCCTCAGTTACTTTCAGCCCTGATTGTAACCTCAATTTCTCTGGGGAGGATAATCAGAAGGCCAGGCCCCATTCTGACACAAATATTGATTTCAGCTGCTCCCTTTGGGGGTTCTTTAGTTCGTTAGGATCAAACTTGGTGGGACTGACCTGCTTGGCGTAGCTGGTGGGGAGCATGAAACTGACTTTTTGTGCCCCCTTCTCTCACCAGAGGCTGTTTCAACCCTCCAGATCCTCTTTTATGCTTAGAGGAGTGGTGGGCAGGAAGGGGTGGCATGCAGCTGAGTGTGCCCCCTTAGCTATTTCTATCCAAGGGGTTTTCCTAACTGGCTGATTTAAACTAGGATTCGGTGTCCTTCGTGCCTCCAGAGCAGTGCAAAGGGCGAAGCATCTTGCCTACTGCTTGTCTTGCATTAGCAGCAGGCTAAGTACTTTACAGCTGGGTAAGAAGGCAGGTTCCCTATCCTAGTGAGCTTGCCATTTACCAGACAACATAGAAACAAACCAAGTGGCAGGAAAGGGCGAGCTGAAAAGCTGTGCAATGGAGCCCACGCTTTGTACTTCCATGTTGTTTATACAGAATGTGTGGGGAAGGTGTTTTTATATACTCATATTCAGTAGAATAAACTTGTTACAGGGTGAAGGGAACATAGGTCTCCGTCAACAAGAAAGTGGTGGGAAGACAAAAAAGCAAAGTGTCAGGGCCTACCAACTCGCAAAATGTAACCAGTGTAATTAAATTAGTATAATCCCTCTAGTACGGATGTAATTCTATTGGACTCTAAAGAAACTTATAGGCATTCGTGTAGAGGAAGGGGAATAAGCAATATTTGTTTAGGGCACCTTTATACTGGTATAACTGCTTCCACACTAGAGGTTGTACTGGTGTAACTTATTTCAGTAAAAAAAAAAATCTCATTCCTAAAGCCTGGTCTACACTATGCGTTTAAACCGAATTTAGCAGTGTTAAACCGATTTAATTCTGCACCCATCCACACAGCGTGGCCCTTTATATCGATATAAAGGGCACTTTAAACCAAGTTCTGTACTCCTCCCTGACGAGGGGAGTAGCGCTGAAATCGGTATTGTCTTGTTGGATTAGGGTAAGTGTGGCCACAAATCGATGGTGTTGGCCTCCGGGCGGTATCCCATAGTGCGCCATTGTGAACGCTCTGGAAAGCAATCTGAACTCAGATGCACTGGCCAGGTAGACAGGAAAAGCCCCGCGAACTTTTGAATTTCATTTCCGGTTTGCCCAGTGTGGAGCTCTGATCAGCAGGGGTGGCGATGTAGTCCCACATCCAAAAAGAGCTCCAGCATGGACCATATGGCAGATACTGGATCTGATCGCTATATGGGGAGACAAATCTGTTCTATCATTGCTCCGTTACAGAAGACGAAATGACAAAGCATTTGAAAAAATCTCCAGGCTATGATAGACAGAGTCCACAGCACAGTGCGTGTGCTGCGAGAAGACCACGTAAAGCAGAAAGCCAAAAGATCAAATGGATGCGACATGGGAGGGAAGAGAGGGGGAACTGAGGAAATCGCAGCTGATCCCACGTCCCCGAAAAAGTATATGTGCATATCATTCTGGCATAGAGACTCCCAATGCGGCGTAGGGTCAAAATTGGTCGCGGAGGTGGTTCAGAGGGTATTATTCTCTAAATAATAACGCCCCTCCCTGGACCCGCTTGAAAGAAAGGGAAAAAAAACGTTTTACATGCTGTAGTTGTCACACAAAATGTCACAACCCATATGTCTACTGCACCTGAGCTGGAGACCGCGGTGGCTGTGGGCGCTGAACCAGCAGTATCCTCCTCTCATTTCTTCCTGCTGGCAAGATGGAGTACACACCCCTAAATGAAAATAAACTGTACTATCAATTCTTCGCCGCACAGCTGCTGTCTGCTGGCATTGGTGAGGTCGACCGGGGGTGCCTGGGTAAAAATGGGAATGACTCCCTGTCATTCCTGGCAGACGGTACAAAATGCTTGGTAACCATCCTCATTATAGCAGCTGGAGCCTGAGCTCCATCAGCCGCCCCTTCCCCCCGCTTTGTGTCTAAAGAAAAGATTCTGTACTCTCTGGACTATCAAAGCAGCGAGAGGCTGCACTCCTCTCCCCCTCACCCTTTTATGTCCTGCCTGGACTATCATAGCAGCTGGAGGCTGCCTCCCCCTCATTTTATCTCGCTAAAAAGTCAGTGTTTCTTATTCCTGCATTCTTTATTACTTCATCACACAAACGGGGACACTGCAATGGTGGCCCAGGAGGGTTGCAGGAGGAGGGAAGCAATGGGTGGGGTTGTTGCAGGGGCACCCTCTAGAATGGCATGCAGCTCATCATTTCTGCAGGATCTCTGGGACTCTGACCCAGAGCGACTGTGCTCTCTGGCTCTCTAGTAGACTTTCCCCATATTCTAGGCAAGACTAACTCTATTTTTAGACAAAACATAAAGAAGGGAATGAGCTGGGGAGTCACTCCCATTTTTGTCCATGCGTCCCGGGCCGACCTCAGCTAGGCCAGCCAGGAGCACCCATGACAGCAGCAGATGGTACAAAATGACTGATAACCATCATCGCCAATTTCCAATTGCAAACGATACAAAATGATTGATAACTGTCATCGCCAATTTCCAATTGCAAACGGTGCAAAATGACTTGTAACCAATGGCAGATGGTGCAATAGGGATGGTATGTGCTGTGTAGCACTGCAGTACCACCTCTGTCAGCAGCATCCAGTACACATACGGTGACAGTGACAAAAGGCAAAACAGGCTCCATGGTTGCCATGCTATGGCGTCTGCCAGGGCAATCCAGGGAAAAAAGGCGCGAAATGATTGTCTGACATTGCTTTCACAGAGGAAGGATTGAGTGACGATATTTACCGCGACACTGTTTTTGCACCATCATGCAATGGGATCTCAACCCAGAATTCCAATGGGCAGGGGAGACTGCGGGAACTATGGGATAGCTACGGAATAGCTACCCACAGTGCAATGCTCTGGAAATCGACGCTAGCCTCGGTACATGGACGCACACTGCCGAATTAATGCACTTAGTGTGGCCGCGTGCACTAGACTTTATACAATCTGTTTTAAAAACTGGTTTATGTAAAATCGAAATAATCCCGTAGTGTAGACATACCCTAACTGACATAGTTATACCAGTACAAAACCTGTGTGCATACCAGGTGTTAGAGAGAGTCCAGTTTATTTATTGCTTTTAACTGCAAAAACAAGGAGCTGATATTTGATCCATGCTTATTATCTTCAGAAAGAGAGAATGAGAATATCCATAATCAGTTATAACTTTTGTTGCTATCTTACTCCTGAACATTCTCTTGTAGAGGATTTCTATTGATTGCTGAGGCCATTCAAATGAAAATATTTAGGCTCTGAGTCTTGCAAGGGCCTTTGTCAGTGACCAGGGAGATGCCAATAGTCATGTATGCCAATCTAGCTGCATTGCCTTCTTAGACAGGCTGACCATAGTTCAGCAGCTATACTTCTTAGCAGGCTTCTTCAGGATAGCTGCCACTGTATGCTATTTGTGCATCATGGGAATGGTGTTGTCCTGTTTTTTTTTTTTTAATTGCAAATTCTGATGGAGATTTGAGTGTGTGGGGTTAACCCTAATTAAGTTCAAAACATTGACCTAGAAATCAGGTATACAAATTTTGAGGGTGTCTCTCATTAGCTTTACTAGCAGTTAAGGTTGTATTGAAAATTGGGCTCAATTACTGGAGATGTGCCGCAACATTTTGGAAGGGTTACATACAAATAGAACTTGATCTTCTCAGTAAGCCTCTAGGGAAGAGGTGCGGAGCTCCAGGTTGCACAAATCTTGTTATGAAACATGTATGGGAATGTGCTGATTAAAGCTGTGAGAATAACTTTTTGTTTGTTCGTTTTGGTTTCCTGGACATTAAATTTTTTTTGAACTTTTTAATTTTTTATTTTTAAATAAAATTGAAGTACATTTCCAAACAAAATAATTTTGACTCAAAAATTTAGTTCTGAAAATGTCAAAATGGAACTTTTTTTTTTTTTAACCAAAACAACTCTGAGAATTCATCATATGTTCCTGAAATGTTTCAGTCAACCGAAGTCTGAATTTTGGGACCAAAAAAAAAATAAAAATTGTGTTCCCAGTTTGTTTTTTTCCCAGCTCTAGTACTCATTTTTAGTTCAGATAAAAGAACAAAATAGGTGAAATGAAGACAGGAGTGAATGTGTAGAATAAGAACTAATAATGTGAAGAAATAAATATCATTATGGAGTCTCTTTCCTGTATGAGGAATAAATTCTGCCTTTAGACACATGTGTGGCATCCACTGAAGTAGCTGCTGGGCAAATCTGAGGCTGGAGATTGGTCAATAAGTAACTATGTCATCACAGTACTTGCAATACGGCTTAGTCCTTGGAGATCCTTGTAAAAGGCTGTCATTGGCCTGAAACATACTGTCCTATTACCCTGCTTGTAAAGGGTTACGTGGGTCTTCTGACTCCCTTAGGGCAATGACTTGTTATCCCAGCTAGAGAGAAGAGATGTGGGCGTAGCTCTGTCTAGGGAAAGCAGTCCTGAGGGAGGAATCGGAGAAAGACGGTTTGAGCTGCTCCTTACTGTTCTTTTTTTTTAAGAAAGGCAGACCCCAGCAAGGAGCTGAGTTTGGAATCTATATGTAGTGTTTGTGCAGATTGGGGAAGGAACCTACTGACCACACCAAAGAAGGTCAATATAATTCTGCTGGTGCCTCCATTATTTGTTCCGTCTTGGTTCAATAAGAATATCAGTTCACAATCTCTCTCCTTGGAAGCTAGATTCCGCTCCTAGCATCAGTGTTACCCCTTTTCACCCAAGCAACTAGTCCAAGTTTCGGGGCTTGGGGAATGTTCCAGCTGGAAGTAGAAATGGGTAGGATCTGGTATCTTCTCTGATGCAGTTTTGTTTCTTTACAAATAATGTATAAAGTCCTGTGTCTCTGAACGCAGAAGGAATTGAAAAGCAGGAACACCCTTTTCAGCCAGCTCCCTGACCCAAGAAGCCTTTCTCCATTTTTTTACGAGGGTCAGGCACTGCACTTTCAGATACTTCTTTACGTATGGACATTAGAATAGTCATTCTGGGTCAGACCAAAGGTCCATCTAGCCCAGTATCCTGTCTTCCAACAGTGACCAATGCCAGGTACCCCAGAGGGAATGAACAAAACAGGCAATCATCAAGTGATTTATCCCTGTCACCCATTCCCAGCTTCTGGCAAACAGGCTATGAACACCATCCCTGCCCATCTTGGCTAATACCCATTGATGGACCTAGCCTCCATGAATGTACCTAGTTCTTTTTTGAACCCTGTTATAGTCTTGGCTTTCACAACATCCACTGGCAAGGAGTTCCTTTGTTTGTTTTAAACCTGCTGCCTGTTAATTTCATTTGGTGACCCCTAGTTCTTTAGGCACGCACTCTCTCTTTCATATTCCCAGTTTTGCCCCATACTGCACACCAGTCCAAAACAGTACTCAGGCAAAAGCTCCCTAGCGGTTTCCCACAGTCCTTTTATTCTAGGTGGCAGTTTTATGTTAAACAAGGTTCCATCCAGCTCATAACAATACTTTATTCAGATATACTCCATTTATTTTTATGGACTCTTTGTGGAATAATATATTTTTCAATGTGAGTATAGGTAGCGGAATCTGTCCCTTCACAATTTAATATAGAAACAAACCTATAGACTATTATTGTGCTGAATGAAATGATGCCTCTTCAGTCATGTTATTACTATTTGCAGAAGAAGAAAAAGGTTACAATATCTGATACTCACAACAAATGAATCATACATGTCTTGTCCATGATGAGTACACCTAGAAATCATATAGCTGATGTATGGAGAAGAATAACATGCCTTTATCTACACCTAGGAGAGAGTAGTTCTATGGTTTCACACTTTAATCATATTTTTAAATCCTCTGCAGTTATTCAAAGAATCCAATTGAACTCCCAAGAGCATTTATTATTTCCTAATAAAGTGATTATATACACAGATACTGTAAGTATAGGTACTGTAGGATTATATAGGTACATAAGGGGTTAAATTAGCTTGGTTAAAGAAAATATATAGCTTGCAGTTAGCAGGCATAGGAAGAAGGCCTTGAAAAATGTTATGCTTGATTGGAAATAGGGGGCTTGAAAAGTGACTTAATTGGAAAAATTGGACCTGATAACAGAAGAGGAAAAGTCCTTGGCAAAGGCCCCAGTTATCTGGGATGGCTGTAACAATGAAGGGGGAGTGTGGGGTCAATAATGACCCCAAACAGTCCAAAATGTGCTTTGTAGCTAGGATAGTAGCAGCAACATGACATCACTTGTTTGCTGCACTGTATAAAAGAATCAGACTTGCTAAGGGTATTTATCAGATCCTATCCAATCATACTGGAGCAAGCCAGGATGCAAGAGTTATCCCGAGACTGATCCTTTCATGAGTATTCTGATCAAATACTTATGGATGTGTATTATTGTGTGGATGTAGCTGCTTATTGCTTAAGCTTTTAAACATGTTTGGAGCAATTTCACAAATACAATTTGGCCTTTAGATTTAGTAAAGGAATTTATGGTTAAATGAGTGTTATGGTGGCATCCTGCATAAGCAATTACGGTATATCCAACGGCTATACAGAAGTGGATACACGCACTGAATCACTAGTAAAGAATGGATGTGAGAAATATGTCTGAGCTACTGTTGGTTCTGCAAAGGCCTTCACAATGAACATAGAGCAAATGTTGGGGTAAAAAGTGTGTACTCCACTCAAACCTGTTTCCTTCCTTAGGACTCGATCACTTGGAGGAAAGGCCCTTTAGTTAGTAGTATCTGAAAAATACATAAATGTAATTACATCCAACATACTTGCATTGAATGACAGCACTTAAGAAGAGAGAATGTTTCCTTCTCCATGGTTCTGGACCTTTTATTACAGGATTTCAGATAGAGATCGATCTATCGAGTAGCGATGGATTTATCTAGACGTGATATATCGATCCCTGAACACGCTTCCGTCGACTCTGGTACTCCATCAGGGCAAGAGGCAGAAGCGGAGTCGACAGGGGAGCCATGGCAGTCGATCCCGCGCCACGAGGACTGGAGGTAAGTTGAAATAAAATATGTCAACTTCAGCTACGCTATTCCCATATCTGAAGTTGCGTATCTTACATCGACCCCTCCCCCCAGCATGGACCAGGTCTAAAATGGTCTAAACTTTTTGATCTTTGTCATTATTTAAAACCATTTAGAGGCTTTGCAGAGGAACCCCAAATTGCTGATGGAGTTAATATACTGTTACCTGTCTATAGTCTCTCTTTTGTGACAGAGAATGATTAATACTTTATTTCACTGTCATCTTGATCAGTAACTATTATGAATTTTGCTATTAAAGTATTTATACAAAATTAAGATGGTGATTTTCAAAAGTACAAGTGGCAGTTAAGACCGGATCTGCTCCTACTTCCTTAAGAGTGTTTTTTTCCAGCAAAAAATTGTCAATTTAAAATCAGCAGCATTAGAAAATGATTTTGACTTACCAGATGAAATCAAGGTAGCAACAATGATTGTACTGACTATGAGCATCTTCATCTGCATCACCAGAGTTGTGGTTTCAAGTGAAGGATCTAAAATACATTGCTTTCTATTTATGCATTCCAAAAGAGGTTGTGTCTCTTTTCCCAGCCAATCAGACATTATTAGGGAAATTTAAGGAGAGTCAATTATCTTGATTGAGAAGAGAGCCTTCTCTCGGGTGGTGTCCCAACAGGGCAGATAATAAACAGTGTGGAAATGCCAAACCTTTTGGCAAAAGTACTTATGTGGTTTAGAAGACAGAAATGCAATTAACTTGTGCGGGATGTTTTTAACAACTGAACAAGGGGTTTAAAAATATAAAAAGGGGAGAATTCAAGGAGATATGGCAGATCTTTCTCTGCACTCAGCAGTCTGTAGTTATCTTTCTGAAATCAGGATTTTAATTGGATGGAAGGTGGGAAAAGAATTCAAAGTAATTTGTAAAGCTACTTGGGCTGGCCTGCAGACAAACACACACCTCACAAATTCAGTTAGTTGGACAATTTTGTACTTCACAAGGTGACCACTGAGTAATTGATCTCATTTTGGAAAAGTTTTGGGCAAATAGAACCTTATTAGAGAGTTTCAGGAAATGTTCTTCCTTGTCTCACCAGAAAATGAGACACCTCCTGCTCAGTTCCATAAGTCTATCTTATGATACATCTTAGCTATGATACACTGTCAGAGTTAACATCAGGAAAAGACACAGGGTTACTGTCTGGAGCATGGCTTAATGTAAAAATAGGAAATCTTATAATAATGTGGTTAAAGCACATTACAGGAAATTCAAGAAATGGAGAATGCTGAAGCATGAATAAGGCAAACTGAAGGGAGGGAAGGGAGTGTGACCTATTGCTGATAGCTGGGGACTGAGATCAAAGTTTGTATTCTTGGCTCTTTTTCTGCCAGGTGTATGCTTTTAGGGAGTCATTTTTTCCCAGGCTGCTTAGTTTAAAAAAATGAAAAAGTATATTTCATATAATTTTATTATGGGACTTTTAGACATGGTGGATGTGCTCTCAGCCCTCTTCCTTTCCTGCCCCTTCTCCTTTTACTTTTAAGTAGAATACATACTTTAGAAGAGAAGATTTTGATATTATTGATATAGGAATAATTGATCCCACCAACAAGTTTGTCTTCCAGAACTCTAAAAGAATTCTCATGCTTGATTCAGACCATTTTTCAAAGCACTCGCAACACCTCCCAGCTTGGTATCATCCACAAACTTTATAAGCAGAGCCAGCTCCAGGCTCCAGCAAAGAAAGCAAGTGCTTGGAGTGGCCAATGGAAAGAGGTGGCACATCCGGATCTTCTGCGGCAATTCAGCGACGAGTTCCTCAGTGCCTCTCTTCCTCTTTGAGCTGCCACTGAAGTGCCACCGAAGAGCAAGAGAGGGATCGAAGGATCTGTCGCCCAATTGCTGCCAAAGAATGAAGCGGCGCGATTGAGGGCAGCAAAAAATCAGGAGCCGGCCCTGTTTATAAGTGTACTTTCTATGCCATTATCTACATAACTGACAAAGATATCGAACAAAACCGGACCCAGAACTGATCCTGCGGGACACCACTTGATGTGCCCTTCCAGCTTGATTGTGAACCATTGATAACTATTCTCTGGGAACTGTTTTCGAGCCCCTTATGCACCCACTTTATAGTAGCTCCATCTAGGTTGTATTTCCTTAGCTTGTTTATGAGAAGGTCATGCGAGACAGTATCAAAAGCCTTACTAAAGTCAAGATATTCCACATCTACTGTTTCCCTCCTGTCCATGAGGCTTGTTACCCTGCCAAAGAAAGCTATTAGGTTTGTTTGACAGGATTTGTTACTTATTTGTTATTTACAGGGCCGGCGCTTCCCTTTAGGCAACCTAGGCGGTCGCCTAGGCC
>NC_133775.1:100438173-100445743 GCF_003597395.2 Chelonoidis abingdonii
CACTTCTGCGGCGGGTCCTTCACTCCCTCCGGGACCCGCCGCTGAAGTTCCCCGAAGACCGGGAGCACAGAAGGACCTCCCCGCTGCAGAATTGCCGCCAACGACCGGGAGCACGGAAGGACCCCCGCCTAGGATGCAAAAAACCCTGGCACCGCTCCTGGTTACTTATCACCATATTAGCTTCTAGGTGGCTACAAATGGATAGCTTAATTGTTAGCTTCATTATCTTTCTGGGTACTGAAGTACTGAACGGGGATAGTGAAACCGAAGAGAAGGCTTGAGTGCTTTGTGATCAATGAATGACAAATATAAAAGCAAGCATTAGGGAACTTTCTCTAACTTTCCCCTAAGCTAGTCAATGCAAGAGGAGGTTGTTGCTTCTCTGCAGCAGAACAAATGAAAGAAACGCCTGTCAGTTTCACTGAAGCGGCTTGTCTTTTGAGAAGGAAATAAGATAATCCATTATTGATGTGGTATTGGTGAGGTACCAGGAAGAAACATGCATAAATGCAGTTCTTCTGGTGGTTGTGCAGTGTGTTGGGTGGAAATCCTGGACACTATGATGTATTCCCTCTATTGCTGTAGTGTGTTGGAGCCCCAGTCATGGACTAGGACCCCAAGGTGCTAGGGGCTGTACAAAAACAGAACAAAAGAACTTCTGATCAAAGTATAAGACAAGAGAAGACAGATAGACAGGGAAGAACAAAGAGACATGAGAGAATATTGTTTAAGTAGAGAAGAGAGAGTCAGGCTGGAGAAAGGGAATACCACACAGAATGAACAATGGGATGGTGGCAAACATCATCTTAGTTCCATTATTTGTGGGTGTGTTGTGGGGAGCAGTTACTTATGAAGGGATCACCTGAAGGGAATAGCGCTAAGGGGGGCAAGGCAGAGTATGAGTGGATGGGTAGCTGTGGAGAGGGAAGGGAAAGTGAAGAAACTGGTGATATGTCTGTACTGCAATTGGGGGGGTGTAACTGCAGGATGTGCAGACATACCTGACCTAGCCTTGATCTTATTAGATCAAAGGTAGCAACAGCACAGAAGCCCCTGCAGCATGACCAGCAGCCACTGGAGTTTTCACCCACCATTCTGGGCAGCAGGGTATAGCCCATTCAGTCACTATTCTAGACCAGAGCTAGCTTGGGCATGTCTCCATGTGCTACAATCACATCTCCTGATTGCAATGTAGACACACTCTGTGAGTCAGTGGGGAGATGAAGTGGGAGGGCTGGAGCTAACAGCCACAGGGCAGAGAAAGGCAGAGAAATTGCCGCAGTTTTGTCTGAAATGTCAAAGGGACCCTGCTTTAGGTGTTTTTGGTGGTAACAATTAGTCTGTGGCTGGCTGTTCTCTGCAGTTCTCCACCAAGGGCAGGTGGTGGGGGGAAAGGAGATGCACTGCCTGGATCCTAATGACCCCTAAGTGAGGGTTGGGGGGTGGTGGCAGTCATCCTTGCACCGGCCCTGGGCTATACTATAAACTTCAGTTAGAATGAAAACATAATAGAAATATTACCCCTCTGTTCCCATTATGGATAAGCAGTTCTCTTAGACTCTCCTGCTCTCTCTGCCTCTCAACTGAATAAAGAGGTTGTCCTGCTACTCTTATTACTTGGACTTGTTTAGAAATGCAAGAAGAGAGAGACTTTTCTTTTTCAAGAGTTCACACCAAGAGTCCCTGCATGTAATGAAGAGATCCCAGTTGACATATTAGACAAAGATACAATATTAAAATGAACATTGATATCAAAAAAGGTTGCAGTTAGGCAGGTTGGTATGGAATAGTTTATTGCTGAGCACGAGATTACAATGTCATTGGCAAATAAGCACCAGCATGCTAAAGGGATAGTGAGACACGGGGCTAGCTACTGTGGCTGACATATGTATTTTTATTTTGCTGCATGTGTAAAATGTCTTTTCCTTTCCCATGGACAACATGCTGTCTGTGGAGGAGGAAAAGAAATTTGCTTTTGTTTGCTCAGATGATTTTATACATTTCCATTGAATGTACATTTCCGTTTATAAATTGCAAGTGGGATTTAAGCGGTTACAGTTCTGGACATGAACATGGGATGTTATACCAGGATATACGCTTTGCATTGTCAGCATTACTCCAATTTTTTGTCCCTTCTTGATCCGACCACTGTATCTAACTGGCTTAATGTAGAACATATGTATGCAGAAACCTTGAGGGGAGGAGAGGAAAAAGAAAAAGATTTAGGTGGGAGAAAGGAAACATCAAACTTTGATCATCATCTGATCTCTTTGGCTGGTTGTTCTATGGCAATTTTTCGATTGTCTTCCAATCTCGTACTGTCATTGGTGCTAGCAGTGCTGGCAGCACTAGTGCAGTCCAGCCAACAGTATTCATGAAACTGGGAATTGTGGGGCTTTTGTGGTGGTGGGGGGAAATGCGTAAATAATTTTTTCTTATAGACCCAAACTACAGTATATTTCAAACTCCCTCTTTTAATACTCCCCTGCACATCCTTTTTCCTCTTTTTTTTCCTCACGTTAGATCCTCATTTTTCTCCTATTGGTTGGAGAGCAAGAGTGTTTTACTGGTCCTGTCAATGGAGAATTTGGCCAGTTATCTTAAAAGTGAAGGAACTGAACTTGGATTTGAATACAGGAACAATCACTTCTTAGTGAAGCGTTGGGCCTTGGCCTACTCTATACAGTGAAGTTTTGCGTATGTTTAGGTTGTGCTTTTTCCATAGCTCTCCAGTTGGTTAAGAATGGAAAGTGAACTTATTTAATGACCAATATTTAAAATGTATCCAAGATTTCTCTATGGTAGCTGAGTTACCTGATCCACTGAGGAGGATGCCATTATTAATGGCATTCTTTCCAGCTCTGTAGGGGTTAACTCGTCCCCCAATCACGCCACTGAAAGGAGCATATACCGTTGAGCCATCTCTGCATATAACATCCACCCCTAGGTGCTTTCTACCACCGACTCTGCAAATGTGTAAATGTGCAAATAATGAGACACTGCTGACTTACATGTTCATTAGCCCTAAAGCCTCACACTAGATACACCATGTAGATTATTTAAAGCAACACGGGGGGTGGTATGGCTACCATTGGTAGGTTAGTTGGCTTTCAGATTTGTATTTTTGCAATGGAAGTAGAAAGCTTTGAGGTTCCAGTCCAGTTGTAATAATTGTAAATCTCTCTCCTCTGTTAAGTAGAGCTGGTCAAAAATGGATTTTATTTTCCATGAAAATTTTTGAAAAAACTAATTTTCGCTCTTAAACCTTTTAAGTGTTCTTAGAATATCCCAAGGTTTCAAACAAACAAAATAAAAAAATGCAGCTTTCCCCTCCACAAGAACTTTAGAAGCTGAAATGTTTTCCTTTGTTGGAAATGAAAAATAAAAAAAAAGTTGAAAATGTGAAGTTTTTTTATTTTTTCAGTGAAAACCCAGAAAAATGCCTTGAAGAAAAGGGAAATTTTCTCAAGACCTGGGAGAAAAAGGCTGCCTTTTATTAAATAAATTAATTAAAATGAAATTTGACAGAAATGTTTTCACTGGCTCTACTCTTAATATCTCTAATTGCTTTCATAGTGCTGCAAACTGTCCACTCACTCACTAAGCTCAAAAGAACACTTGGCTTTCCATTGGTGTAAATCAGCATAGCTCCACTGACTACATTTGAGCTATGCAAGGGTGACCAGATAGCAAAGTGTGAAAAATAGGGACACTTTTTTGGGGGGGAAGGGGAAGGTTAGTTGCATACATAAGAGAAACTCCTAATATCGGGCTATCTTCTCACCCTAAATTACGCTTACTTACACCAGCTGAGCATCTGACCTAAGAGCTGGAGACCATTTCAATGTTATTTCATAACTAGCTCTGTCCCACCCATGTCTACAGTCACAAAGTAAATAGCCTGAGAGAGCTGCATGTGAAATGATCTGGTGGTCTGAGTCAACTGAAGTACTTAAGGACCCTTCTTGGCAGCCTCAACAATGAGGGCCACGGATTGAGTGGGTCATGGAGACAACTGTCCCCATTCTCAGTGTGATTCTATCATTTGAGGGATTAATGCACATTGGAAGGACATTGCCACAGTTCTTGTTTAGCGAATTTCTAAGCAGTGGTGTCCTTGTGGCACACCTCAAAAGCCTTGATAACTATGAATGGTGGCTAAACTCAGAATTTTTTGTTCTTAGTGAACATTTCATTATTTTAGCAACAATAATGAACAAACAAAACATCTGTTCCACACACAGGAAGTGATCTCAGTATCCTACCTTGGAGTTCCATAATGTCCACAGCCATATCTGTCAGTGCCCCGTATTTTGTTGCTAGGATTCCCAGCACATACCTGTCCCCATGGTCCTGCAGTAACTTGAAAAGAAATGGAATATACAAAAGTGAAGCAAATTTTCTAGTCTTAAACAGGACAGAAATGTTATATATAAAATGTTTGCCGTGCAAGAAATGGAGTTTAGAGGAGGACGCTAGAATTTCATTAGTGATCTGTGTTATAACGTGTCACTTCCCAATACATGTTGCTTGTGTGCACTCCACAGACTAATGTCTCTGCGCTTCTTTTGCTTTAATGTAAGCAGAATGGTGAGGTTTTTCAGCTCTGTTCAGAAGACAAGATTTTGATGTTTTTTGTCATAGGAGTAAATGATCCTACAAAAAAAGTTTTCCTTACAGAACTCTAACAGGATTTCTGTGCTTCTGTTAGATACGAAACTGTTTGGAGCAGAGACTCTCTCTATCTTATAGTTGTACAGCGCTTAACACAGTGAGGTCCTGCTCAATGAGTAGGGAACCCAGCTGCTACTGCAATCCTAATAGTGTGTAGCAACTGGGGCTAAGGATCAGAGACTGCCCTCCACCTTCAGTTCAGATTAAAGGACGACAGTCAAGGATTTGAAGGCATTATTTCACTCTGAATATGAGGTCATAGGTGGTTATGGGGATGTTGGTTTTCCATCAGGCGTTCTAGTCAGATATCAGCTTAGCTCACGGAGAGAGTCAGAAAACAAAAGTATATTCCTGTGTAGCTGCAAGTTGAGAGGCTGCCTGACAGCTTCATGAGATTGCATGTAAATAATTTTTCTGCTTTTCCAGTCTTCCTAGCCCTGACTCTCAAGGCAGCAGACCCGCGGAGCTGGGGATTTGCAGCTTGCAAGAGTTCCAGTAATGCTAGGACAGAGGTGAACTTTAGAGAACTAAATAACTTTAGAGGACTAAATAAGCTGTGTCCAAAAACCTTGCATAATTGCACCACCACTTACTTATATTGTAGTTTTCATTGGGAACCAGCAGGCTGCATTAGTTGTTCAGTTTACCAGCCAACACATTTGGTCACAAGTCACTTTGAAGCTATAATACACTCTGGAACTGCGAAGTACTGGAGTTTATTGTAATCTCCATTGCTCTGGGGAGGTTAATCAGAAGGCCAAGCCCCATTCTGACACAAATATTGATTTCAGCTGCTCCCTTTGGGGGTTCTTTAGTTCGTTAGGATCACACTTGGTGGGACTGAGCTGCTTGGCGTAGCTGGTGGGGAGTGTGAAACTGACTTTTTTTGATCCCTTCTCTCAACAGAGCCTGTTTCAACCCTCCAGAACCTCTTTTATGCTTAGAGGAGTGGTGGGCAGGAAGGGGTGGCATGGAGCTGAGTGTGCCCCCTCAGCTATTCCTATCCAAAGGGTTTTCCTAACTGGCTGATTTAAACCAGGATTCTACATCATTTGTGCCTCCAGAGCAGTGCAAAGGGCGAAGCATCTTGCCTACTGCTTGTCTTGCATTAGCAGCAGGCTAAGTACTTTACAGCTGGGTAAGAAGGCAGGTTCCCTATCCTAGTGAGCTTGCCATTTACCAGACAACATAGAAACAAACCAAATGGCAGGAGAGGGCGAGCTGAAAAGCTGTGCCATGGAGCCCACGCTTTGTACTTCCATGTTGTTTGTACAGAATGTGTGGGGAAGGTGTTTTTATATACTCGTATTCAGTAGATTAAACTAGTTACAGAGTGAAGGGAACGTAGGTCTCTGTCAACAAAAAAGTTGTGGGAAGACGCAAAAGTGAAGTGTCAGGGACTGTCTACTCATAAAATGTAACCAGTGTAATTAAATTGGTATCATCCCTTTAGTATGGATGTAATTCTATTGGACTCTAAAAGAGCTCATAGGCATTCCTGTAGAGGAAGGGGAACAAACTATGCTTGTTTAGGGTAACTTTATACTGGTATATTTGCATCCACACTAGAGGTTGTACTGGTATAACTATTTCAGTATAAAAACTCTCTCTCTCTCTCTCTCCCCCCCCCAACTGGCATAGTTATACCAGTACCAAAACTGTGTGCATACCACGTGTTAGAGAGAGTCCAGTTTATTTATTGCCATGACCACAAGAACAAGGAGCTTAACTGATTCTCTTTCTTTCTAGAATATCTATAATCAGTCATTATAAACTTTGTTGCTAGTATATTCTCTGCCATTGACTTGTAGAGGATTTCTATTGATAACCTGATCGCTCAGGCCATACAAATGGAAATACTTAGGCTAGGAGTCTTTCACAGCCTTTTGTCAAGGATCAGGGAGATGCCACCAGTCATGTATGCCGATCTAGCGGCATTGCCTTCTTCTCTGCCAGTATTTACTATTTGTGCATCATGGAAATATTGTTGTTGTTGTGGGGCGGGGGGGGGAGAGAGGGGAGGTTAATTGCAAATTCTGGTGCAGATTTGTGTGTGTGAGGTTTTGATTTCTTTTTGAAATTTTTGCAGATTTTTTTGACCAAAACAATCCAGTAAATTAAACATATTATTGCAAAATATTTCAGTCAACCTAAATCTGCATTTTTCTTCCTCCCCATCCCCCTCCCCCAAAAAAGAGAGAGAGTTGTGGCCAGAAAGTTTTTTCCACCTCCAGTGCTCATACGTTGTTCAGACAAACGAACAGAATGGGTGAAATGAAGAGGTGAGTGAATGTGTAGAATAAGAACTAATAATGTGAAGAAATAAATATAGTTTAGGAGTCTCTTTGCTGCATTAGGAATAAATTCTGCCTTTAGAATTCTGCGCAGCTCCCACTGATGTAAGGGCTGGGCATATCTAAGGCGGGAGTTTGGTTGCTAAGTAACTATATGACCACAATACTTGCAATATGGCTTAGGGTAGGGCTACCCTGGCACTTTACAGTGCTGCAACTTTCGCGCTCAGGGGTGTGAAAAAACAACCCCCTGAGCGCTGCAAGATGCACCGCAGTAAAGCCTCAGTGTAATCAGGGCAGCAGCGCTGGGAGCGCAGCTCCCAGTGCTGCACGCTACACCCGTAGAGGATGTGGTTTATGTGCAGTCCTGGGAGAGCTCTCTCCTAGCGCTGCCACTCCGACTACACTCAGGGCTTGGCTACACTTGGAAATGTGCAGCGCTGGGAGTTACAGCTGCGGTCGTACAGCTGTGTAGGAACAGCGCTGCAGTGTGGCCACACTGACAGCTACCAGCACTGCAGTGTGGCCACATTTGCAGCATTTGCAGCGCTGTTGGGAGTGGTGCATTGTGGGCAGCTATCCCAGCGTTCAAGTGGCTGCAA
>NC_133775.1:100446539-100461316 GCF_003597395.2 Chelonoidis abingdonii
ACCAGGTGTTCAGCCAGCGCTGCAGCCAGGGAGTTGCAGCGCTGGCTGGGCTTTGTAAGTGTGTACACAGAGTGAGTTGCAGTGCTGTAACCCCTTCAACAGTGCTGCAACTCTCCAGTGTAGCCAAGCCCTCACACTTCAAAGCGCTGCCGCAGCAGCGCTCCTGCAGCGCTGCCACGGCAGCGCTTTGAAATTCCAAGTGTAGCCATACCCTGAAAAGTCCTGTAAAAGGCTGTCGTTGGCCTGAAACAACCCACTCTATTATTCTGCTGGGAAAGGGTTAAGTGGGTTCTGCTAACTCCCTGAGGTCAATGACTTGTTATCCCACCCAGACAGAAGTGAGGTGGGTGTAGCTCTCTCTAGAGAAAGCAGTCCTGAGGGAGGAATCAGAGGAAGAAGATTTGAGCTGATCCTTACTATTTTCTTTTCTTTTCTTCTCTTTTTTTTTTTAAAGAATGTCAGACCCCAGGAAGGAGCTCAGTTTGAATTCTATATATAGTGTTTGTGAAGATTGGGAAAGGCACCTACTCACCACCCCAAAGAACATAGGCACCAACTCCATGGGTGCTCCAGGGCTGGCGCACCCACAGAAAAAAATTAGCGGGTGCTTAGCACCCACCGGCAACCAAGCAAGTCAGCTGTTCCGCGACATGCAGGAGCTGCTGGGAGGGAGGAGGAGGAGTGGGAACAGAGTGCAGTTGGGGGAGGGAGTGGAAAGTGATGGGGAAGAAGCGGGGCACAGGTGGAGTGGAGGTGGGAAGAGGCAGGGTGAGGGTGGGGGCTAGAGGGAAGGGGTAGGGTTGGGGGAAGGACTGGAGCTGAGCACCCTCGGGGAAAATTAGAAGCCAGTGCCTGTGCCAAAGAAGGCCAATACAATTCTGTGGGTGCTTCCATTATTTGTGCCATCTTGCTTCAACAAGAATACTAATTCTCTCCTTGGAAGATGGACCCCGCTCCTAGCATCAGTGTTACCCATTTTGACGCAAGTGGCTAGTCAGTTTTGTGGCCCTAGGGATGTCCCAGCTGGAAGTAGAAATTGATAGGCTTTCTTATTTTCTCTGATGCAGTTTTGTTTATTTACAAATGTATAAAGTCCTGTATCTCTGAACACAGAAAGAGTCCAATAGCAGGAAACAGTTAGAGCAGCCTTTTCAGCTAACTCCCCGACCCAAAACACCTTTCTCCAATTTTTTTCAGACATTATTTATGTGTGCCATGTCCAAGGTGAGTTCACCTAGTAATCATATAGCTCGTGTGGAAAAGAATAACATGCCTTTATATAGTTCTATGGTTTCACACTTCGGTAGTATTTTAAAATCTTCCACACTTATTTGAAAATTCCAGTTGAACTCCCAAGAGCATTTTTTATTTCCTGATAGAGTGATTGTATAAAGAGATAATGTAGATATAACTGCTGTGGGATTATATAGGTAAACAAGTGATTAAATTAGCTTGGTTAAAGAAAATATATAGCTTGCAGTTAGCAGGCATAGGAAGAAGGCCTTGAAAAATATTATGCTTGATTGGAAATAGGGGGCTTGAAAAGTGGCTTAACTGGAAAAATTGGACCTAAAAGGTAACTGATAACAGAGGAGGAAAAGTCCTTGGCAAAGGCCCCAGTTATCTGGGATGGTTCTAACGATAGAGGAGGATTGCGCGTAATGAACCAGTAAAGAGTCCAAACTGGCCAAAACCTGGTTATTAGCTTGGATAGTGAGAGTCAATATGACATCACTTGTTTGATGCACAGTATAAAAGAACCAGGCTTGCTAAGAGTATTAGATCCTATCCAATCACGCTGAAGCAAGTCAGGATGCAAGGGATTATCTCAAGACTGATCCTTTTATAAGTATTCTGATCAAATGTTTATGAATGTGTATGATTTTACGGCTGTAGCTGCATATTGCTTAAGCTTTTATATATGTTTGGAGCAATTGCACAAAAACAATTTGGCATTTAGATTTGTCAAAGGAATTTATGGTTAAATGGGTGTCCTGCATAAGCCATGCTATGCAACGGCTATACAGAAATGGATACATGCACTGAATCACTAGTGACGAAGGGATATGAGAAATATGTTTGGCCTGCTAGTGGTTCCCTAAAGGTGTTCACAGTGAATGTAGAGTAAATGTTGGGGTAAAAAGTGTGTATTCCACTCAAACCTATTTCCTTCCTTAGGACTTGATCACTTGGAGGAAAGGCCCTTTATACAGTAGTAACAGAAAAATGCATAAATGTAATTCCATCCAACAGACTTACATTGAATGACAGCAATTCACTTACAAACCGGAACATTTCCTCTTCCATGGTTCTGGTCCTTTTATTACAGCATCGCAGACAGAGAAACAGTCTAAAATGGTCTAAACCTTTTGATCTTGGTCATTATTTAAAACCATTTAGAGGCTTTTGAGAGAGACCCCAAATTGCTGATGGAGTTAATACACTGTTACCTGTCTATAGTCTCTCTTATGCAACAGACATAGATTTATCAGTAACTTTTATGGATTTTACTGTTAAAGTATTTATACAAAATTTGATTTTCAAAAGCACAAGTGGTAGTTAAGCCCAGATCTGCCCCTGCTTCCTTAAGAGTGTTTTTCCAGCAAAAAAATGTCAGTTTAAAATCAGCAGCATTAGAAAATTATTTTAACTTACCAGATGAAATCAAGGTAGCAACAATGATTGCTCTGATCGTGAGCATCTTCGACTAGATCACCAGAGTTGTGGTTTCAGGTGAAGGGTCCAGAATACCTTGCTTTCTATTTATGCATTCCAAAAGAGGTTGTGTCTAAGTTCTCAGCCAATCAGACATTATCAGGGAAATTTAAGAGTAGTCAGTTATCTTGGGTGAGAAATTAATTTTAAAGCCAAAACCCAACTGGAACAGTGCCTTCTCTCGGGGATGTCCCAGCAGGGCAGACAATAAACAGTGTGGAAATGCCAAACCCTATGGCAAAAGTAATTATGTGGTTTAGGAGAATGCAATGCAATTAACTTGTGCAAGATGTTTTTAACAACTGAACAAAGGGTTTAAAAATAAAAAAGGGGAGAATTCAAGAACAAATTGCAGACATTTTTCTCTGCACTCCTCACTCTCTGTAACTAAATTCCTGATTTCAGAAAGATAATTGGATGGAAGGTGGGAAGAGAGTCCCAAACTATCTCTAAAGCTACTTGGGCAGGCCTGGAGAGAGACACACACCTCATTTTTGGGTAGGAAATCAGCTAGATGGACAATTCTGTACTTCAGTAGGTGACCAATGAGTAATCAACCTTATTTTGGAAAAGTTTTGGGCAAATAGAACTTATTAGAGTGTTCCGTGAAATGTTTTTCCTTATCTCACCAGAAAATGGGACACCTCCTGCTCAGTTGTGTAAGTCTATTTTATTATGCATCCTAAGTATGATACACCTTCAGAATTAACATCTGGAAAAGCCACAGGGTACAGTCTGGACCACGGTTGAATGTAAAAACAGGAAATCCTCTAATAATGTGATTAAACCAAATTACAGGAAATTCAAGAAATGGAGAATGCTGAAGCATGAATAAGGCAAACTTTAGTTATTTTGGGGTAGAGAAGGAACATCACCTATTGTTGATAGCTGGGGATTGAGAGTTAAGTTTATATTCTTGGCTCTTTGTCTGCCAGGTGTATGTTTTTAGGGGGTCATTATTTCCCAGGTTGCTTAATTTTTAAAAAAATATATGAAAAAATATTACATATAATTTTATTATGGGACTTTTAGATATGGTAGCTGTGCTCTCAGCCCTCTTCTTTTCATGCCCCCTTTCCTTTTACTTTTAAGTAGAATACATACTTTAGAAGAGAAGGTATGTTAGCAAGAGGAAGAAGGCTAGGGAAAGTGTGGGACCCTTATTTAATGGGGGAGACAACCTAGTGACAGGTGATGTGGAAAGAGCTGAAGTACACATTGCTTTTTTTGCCTTGGTCTTCGTGGACAAGGTCAGCTCCCAGACTTCTGCACTAGGCAGCACAGTATGGGTAGAAGTTGAGCAATCCTCAGTGGTGAAAGAACATGTTAAAGTCTATTTAGAAAATCTGGACATGCACAAGTTTATGGGGCCAGATGCAATGCATCCGAGGTTGCGGGTTGATGTGATTGCAGAGCCATTGGCCATTATCTTTGAAAATTTATGGCAGTCCGGGGAGGTCCCAGATGATTGGGAAAAAGGTAAATATAATGGCCATCTTTAAAAAAGGGAAGAAGGAGAATTTGGGGAACTACAGACCAGTCAGTCTCAACCCAGTCCCCAGAAAAATCATGGAGCAGGTCCTCAAGGAATCCATTTTGAAGCATTTGAAGGAGAGCAATATGATCAGGGACAGTCAACATGGATTCATCAAGGGCAAGTCATCTCTGACCAACGTGATTGGCTTTGTGGATATGGGGAAAGCAGTGGATGTAATATACCTTGACTTTAGCGAAGCTTTTGATACAGTCTCCCACAGTATTCTTGTCAACAAGTTAAAGAAGTATGGCTTAGATGAATAGACTATAAGGTGGATAGAAAACTGGCCAGATCATTGGGCTCAATGAATAGTGATCAATGGTTCAATGTTTAGTTGGCTGCCTGTGTCAAGCGGAGTGCCCCATGGGTCGGTCCTGGGGCCAGTTTTGTTCAACATCTTCATTAATGATCTGGATGATGGGAACTGGGCTTATTTAGTCTACAGAAGAGAAAAGTGAGGGGGGATTTGATAGCAGCCTTCAACTATCTGAATGGGAGTTCCAAAGAGAGTGGAGTTTGGCTGTTTTCAGTGGTGGCAGATGACAGAACAAGGAGCAATGGTCTCAAATTGTGCTGGAGGAGGTCAAGGTTGGATATTAGGAAAAAACTATTTCACTAGGAGAGTTGTGGAATCTCTATCCTTAAAGGTTTTTAAGGTCTGGCTTGACAAAGCTCGGGCTGGAATGATTTAGTTGGTGTTGGAAGGGGTTGGACTAGATGATTTCCTGAGGTCTCTTCCAACCCTAATCTTCTATGATTTTAAGATTCTTGGCCAGGCTGAAAAGAGAAGTAAATTACTTGGTTGTACTGAGTGAAAAGGAACGTATTGCCTCCTTCACTTGCTTGTGTATGTTGATAAAGGTAAATTTACCAGAGACTGGTGGGAATTTGACAGACATCTAAGAAGAAAAGATCTTTTTTTTCATCAAGAAAAGACATATATTCATAAGCAGATATTAACATAAATAGCATTGTTTTCATCATACTGGCTGTTGTTCAGCCCTTAGTCAGTTCTCTACTTTGAGATGGGAAACCAAGAAGGCATAATTCAGAAGATGGTGGAGTGTCACTTGGAAGCAGTAATACTGTAACAGACACACTCCCCAGAGAACTGAATCTAGCATATAAATCTTCATCCGGTGCAAACAGGATCTAGGATTTAGACAGCAAAGTATTGTAGAGGTTGAAATATATGTTTTATCTAGTTAGAGGAAGAATTTTCTTTAATTGGCAACATAATCCTTAGAGAAAGTGCTTGAGTGCAACAAAAAACCCACCTTCTATGGCTCTGGATTCTCCTGGGTTAGTTGTTCAACATTGTGTTACAAAGACAGATTAAAAGGTAAATTCCTCTAGAAATCATATAAAGCTAATAACGTGAGTGGTTGTACGTACTCTAGTTTTCAGATCTGTTAAAACTAATTTAAAACTACCTTAATTTTAAAATTCTCGTGGCATTACTTTAAACCAAGTATGATTTATTTTTTGTCAAGGACCAAATTTCTTGGGCAAGTAAAAAAACACCACTCTGATGTAAATCAGCACAGCTGCAATGAAGTGACCTGGAGTTACACTGATTTACACCAGTGGAAGGTCAAGTATTCTTTTTAGCCTCATAAATGATCAGTCTGCTAGCAACATGAGGCTATCTAAGGATATTAACAATAGAGCTGGTCCAACTATTTCCAGTAAAAAAAAAAAAAAAAGTTCTTTAATGACAAATTATTTTTCCTGCTATGTCCTGTGAAAAAAATTACATATTGTTTATCAGGGCCGGCTCTACCAATTTCGCCACCCCAAGCATGGTGGCACGCTGTGGGGAGCAGTCTGCCACTTGCCGGTCCCGTGGCTCCGGTGGACCTCCCACAGGCATTTCTGTGGACAGTCAGCTGGTCCCACAGCTCCGGTGGACCTGCCACAGGCGTTTCTGCGGAGGGTCTGAAGGTCTCGCAGCTCCAGTGGAGCTGCCACAGGTGTGTCTGTGGGAGGTCCACCAGAGCCGAGGGAGCAGCGGACCGTCCGCAGCCACGCCTGTGGCAGCTCCACCGGAGCCGCCTGCCGCCCTCCCAACAACCAGCAGAGCACCCGCTGCAGCGTGCCGCCCCAAGCACGCACGGTGCGCTGTGGCCTGGAGCCGGCCCTGTTGTTTATACATTTTTTTCTGGGTTTCCATTTAAAAACAAAATCCCCTCGGCATGGGTTATATTCCACTCTTTTAAAAAATTAAAATATGAACATTTTAATTTCTAAAATATTTTTCATGGAAATTATCAGTGGGGTAGCTATGTTAGTCTGGACGACTGCATCTGATGAAAGGGGTATTCACCCACGAAAGCTCATCTGTTAGTCTATAAGGTGCCACAGGACTCTTTGCTGCTTTCATGGAAATTGAAACTTATATATTTTTTAATCGGATCTGATTAACTTTTAAGAGTTTTTCAATTATTGAAGCTGGATGGAAGTCTCAAATATTGGGAGGTGTGCATGCCCCCTGGTGAAGTTCTTAATTACAGGACAGCATTATTGTGAAATGTAAATTCTGCAGAGGAGAGGCCTGTGGCAGAGAGCCAGTATTTTGTTTACAGATGGAGGCAGCGTAATTAAGATAAGAAAGGGCTGGTGATTAAATTAAAGATCTGGAAGTTTAGCCAGTAAAAGAGGAACACCTCTGTGGAGGCGGGGGAGAGGGAGGAGCGGTTGTTTTAGAGAGAACAGAGAGGATTGACAAAACTACAGCAAAGCACTGAGCCTTGGTTACATTCAGAAAAGGGAGAGATTTGGAGGTGTAGGTGAAAAGAGAGGGTCAATCCCAGGGAAGGGCTAGCAGTGGATACAGAAGTTCCCATTCCATCTGTGGTACTTATGTGGCCTCATCACCATAGTATCTGAAACCGCGCCTCATAATGTCTAACCTATTTCTCCTCCCAGCCCCTCGGGGAGGTAGAGCAATGCTGTTCTCCCCATTGTACAGATGGGGCACTGAGGCACACACAGACTAAAGGCCAGATTTTCAAAGGTATTTAGACACCTAGTGAGATTTTCAAATGGTATTAGAGGGTTTGATGCTTTGTAAACCCCACTAGATATCTAGCTGCATCTTTGGGTGCCTAAAAACCCTTGGAATTCTGTCCTTAAAGCACTGGCCTGGAGTCAGACAGGAAGTCCATGGAGGGAGTAGAACCCAGGTCTCTCAGGGCTAGCTCCCTATCCAGCAGACCAGCCTCTCTCTTTGCTGCATACTTCAAAAAAAGAGAACTCTGATAGATGGGAGCAAACCCAAGGCAGCCAGTTCTCTGAGACTCCAGCAAAGGGTTCCAGGATGGATGTCATAGTTGACAATATGAAAAGCAGCACAGAGGTTAGAAGGCTGGAGAATGAAAGTCAAATGAGAGAAGATCACTTAACTCCCAAGGGGTGGCAAGTTCTGCCCCATGCTGGGTTGTAGAGCAATGGCTGCTGTGCAATTTTACATTTTAACTGAAAACCATTTTGTTCTGTCATTTTTTGTTCTGAGTTTGAGAAAAGGAAGGAATGAGAAAGTGTCATAAGTGTCAGATGTGTTTATGCCTCTAATTCTTAGGGTTTCAGCTGTATTCAGGCCAATTCCAGAACAAAGAACAGAATCTGCATCCACAGAGTCCATAAAGTCGATGATTATTGTCATAATTTGCATTATTCAGTGGGCACCAGCTGTGTGCTCAGCACTGTTCAGAATGTACCAGAAAATCCAGTCTCTGAGCCAATGTGTATAAGATGTCGAGTCGGTGGCACCTTAAAGACTAACAGATTTATTTGGGCATAAGCTTTCGTGGGTAAAAAAAACCCTTCTTCAGATGCATGGAGTGAAAGTTACAGATACAGGCATAAATATTTATTGGCATATGATGAGAAGGGAGTTACCCAACAAGTGGAGAACCAATGCTGAAGGCTAATTTAGTTAGGGTGGATGCGGTCCACTCCCAACAATTGATGAGAGGGTGTCAATACAAAGAGGGAACATTGCTTTTGTAGTGGGCCAGCCACTCCCAGTCCCTATTCAAGCCCAAATTGGTGTTAAGTTTGCAAATTAATTATAGCTCAGCAGTTTCTCTTTGAAGTCTGCTTTTGAATTTTTTTTTGTTGAAGGATGGCTACTTTTAAATCTGTTACTGAATGTCCAGGGAGATGGAAGTGTTCTCCTACTGGCTTTTGTACATTACCATTCCTGATGTCTGATTTATGTCCATTTATCTTTTACGTAGAGACTGTCCGGTTTGGCCAATGTGCATGGCAGAGGGGCATTGCTGGTACATGATGGCATATATCACATTAGTAGATGTGCAATGAATGAGTCTTGATAGTGTGGCTGATGTGGTTGGGTCCTGTGATGGTGTCACTAGAGTAGATATGGGGACAAAGAAGACAACAGGGTTTGTTATAGGGATTGGTTCCTGGGTTAGTGTTTCTGTGGTGCGTTGTGCAGTTGCTGGTGAGAATTTGCTTCAGGTTGGGGGGCTGTCTGTAAGCGAGGATTGGCCTGCCTCCCAAGGCTTGTGAGAGTGGGGGATCGTTTTCCAGGATAGGTTGTAGATCATTGATGATGCGCTGGAGAGGTTTTAGCTGGGGGCTGTATGTGACGGCCAGTGGTGTTCTGTTATTTTCTTTGTTGGGCCTGTCCTGTAATAGGTAATTTTTCAGTACCCATCTCACTCTATCATTCTGTTTACTCACTTCCCAAGGTGGGTATTGTAATTTTAAGAATGATTGATAGAGTTCTTATGGGTGTTTGTTTCTGTCTGAGGGAATGGAGCAAATGCGGTTGTATCTTAAGGCTTGGCTGTAGACAATGGATCATGTGATGTGTCCTGGATGGAAGCTGGAGGCACGTAGATAAGTATAGCAGTCAGTAGGTTTCGGTATAGAGTGGTGTTTGTGACCATCACTTATTAGCACTGTAGTGTCCAGGAAGTGAATCTCTTGTGTGGACTGGTCCAGGCTGAGGTTGACGGTGGGGTGCAAATTGTTGAAATCCAGGTGGAATTCTTCAAGGGTCTCCTTCCTGTGAATCCATATGATGAAGATTTCATCAGTGTAGGATAAGTAGAGGAGGAGTGCTAGGGGATGAGAGCTGAGGAAGCATTGTTCTAAGTCAGCCATAAAAATGTTGGCATACTGTGGGGCCAATGCCGCTGACTTGAAGATATAGGTTGTCCCCAAATCTGAAATGGTTGTGAGTGAGGACAAAGTCACAAAGCTCAGCCACCAGTGTTTTACCAATAGAATAAAAACCAGCAGGATCTTATTAAGAGGGATAAGGCAAAGATGCCACATTTATTGTAAATATAATAGTAAAGCAAAAGATAAAAGCAAACAAAGTTGTTTAACTACTTATTCCTATCACTACTTATTCCTCAGACACACACATATTTATACAGTGAAACTCCACTATGACGCGACTTTTGAGGTCCAAAAAATCCCATCGCGCTAAATGCGGGGCCGCGGTGTAGCGGGGTTTCAAATCAGTCAGGTTTTCAGTGGTCCCCAAAAGGTCCATTGAGGTGCACCATCTAGTGTCCCTGGTGCCTAGTGCCCAGCAGGGGAGAGAAGCCGTGGCTCCCCACCTGCCGGGGACAGAGAACTCCGGGGCTGTGGGCGATGGTGCCTTCTGTCCCCGGCAGGCGCGGGGCCATGGCTTCCCTCATGCTTCAAGAGGAGCCGTGGCTCCCCGCCTGCCACGAACAGAGAACTCCAGGTCTGCGGGCGCCAGTGCTCTCTGTCCCCGGCAGGTGTGGGGCTGCGGCTTCTCTCCGGCTACAAGAGGACCCGTGGGTCCCCACCTGCCAGGAACAGACAGCACTGGCGCCCGCAGCCTTGGAGAAGCTGGAGAGAAGCTGGGGCCCTACGCCTGCTGGGGACAGAGAGCACTGGTGCCCGCAGCCTTGGAATTCTCTGTCCCCAGCAGGCGGGGAGCCGCGGTTCCTCTTGAAGCCAGAGAGAAGCTGCGGCCCCGCGCGTGCTGGGGACAGAGAGCACCGGCGCCAGCAGCCTCAGAATTCTCTGTCCCCAGCAGGCGCAGGGCTGCAGCTTCTCTCCCCTGCGCTGGTGTTGGGGACCATTGGTACAGTATCATACTGTATTATATTGTACCTCAAAGGGGAGCCAACCTGCTATTGCGTTATGTGCGATTTCACTTTATGGCGGGGTGCTTTATGGTGGGGTTTGACTGTGTATATATTCATTCACACAATCATTCATTCAAGTTCTGAACAGGTATTATAGTTACCAGCCTAGAAGTTACTCATGCCAAGTTAATGGCCAGGTATCTTGGTCATGAGAATGGAGCCAAGTCTGTGTTAGATGCACCTGATGCTACTGGAGGTTGGCAGCAGAACCAGAAACTCAAAGTCCTCAGTCTTTAGAGTCCATACTTATAGGAATTAACTCCTATGTTACTCTATGGGAGCTGTTTCATCCTGCTGTTGCTGACTCAGTCAGCAGATGGCACATTCCTAGTGGCTCCACACTGTAAAAAGTTTGTGTTTCTCATCCTTCCAGGTGTTGGGGTGGATCCCAGTTTACCCTCCGGGGGTTATCTGGTGGTCCACTTGACATATTCTTCGAACGATGGATACTCCCTATCTAGGCTGGCACCTCCCTAACCATTCAAGTACATCATGCATTCATCAACATACTTTCCATATCTTAATCATATTTTAATTTACTGTCTCCACCACTTTTGGGGTGTGTGTTAATTCATTTGAGACTCCCAGCCCTGTAATCACAGAGGGTGGGGATCTGTTGGTTTACATTGTATCAATTACAGCTTAAGGCTACCATAGAGTTTACTTCAAGAACAAAGTCAATTAACTTGTTTGTAAGTTTTATATAGTAATAGAGTATTTTTCACAGGACAGATACGATCAATGGTTTCTACAGACAGAAGCTTACAAGTTTTAACAGAAGAACTAAAAGATTTTTGGTACTTGGTGAAATTGGGGGGTCACTGTCACTTGGGGGAATCACTGTTAGTACCTTCTTTAATATCCCTACATAATCCCCCTTTTGACACTATGATATTTATATAATCGTTAGTGTCACTTTCTTTTTAACCTGTTTAAGAGACGGTACTGTGAGGCAACATGCGTTTGTAATTTCAAGTTAGCGTGCATTCTTTTTATCTGAAAACACATGCCACACATACGAATTATACAAATACAATTTAATATCAAGACTACTATCAAGGGGTGTAGCATTACTGATAGGATGCCAGTGGTAGTCGGGGACCATTCAGAGAATCTATCATACCAGTGATAGGTTATAATTCGTTTCTCTGCAGTGGCAATTCGTAACATGTCCTCATTGGTATGTATAATATGAATAGTCCAATTTCCTACTTGGTCATCTGTCTGTTCTAAAAAATTGGTCACTTCTTTGCTTTTAATTAGACTATCAGTAAGGTCTTGCCATTGAATTCCAAAGTCAATCGAGAAGTTGGCCAGCTCAGCTGTTAGTGTTAGCTGAGACTTTTTTGGTCACGGTAGATAGAAAGTGTGATTTCTACTGAAAACAGTACTGACATTGCATTTCTATTCATCTGCTGGGGGGCTGCTAACACTCTGCCCCTTGATCTATGATCATTCAGTAGTTGTTGTCATTGTAGGGCACAGGTGATCTGTTGCAAACAAACCAAACAACTATAACCAGGTGAATATAACTAAAACCATTACAATTGACTAAACACCAGATATAACCTAAACACAAATTCAAACAATTATAGTTATAATAATTGGGAATACAATAAAACTATTACCATTACAATAATTGGCTACATTGACAAATAAGATGAGGCCCAAGTTTGATGCTGCAATAGCCATCAAACAATAAAATCTACTCAGGACACTCCCTACACTAACACCAGAACAAATCAACATACCCTTAGAGCCCCGACCAGGGTTATTCTATCTACTACCCAAGATCCACAAACCTGGAAATCCTGGATGCCCCATCATCTCGGGCATTGGCACTTTCACTGAAGGACTGTCTGGATATGTGGACTCTCTACTCAGACCCGCTATGCAACCGCCTGCCAGCTATCTCCATGACAACTGATTTCTGAGGGAAACTACAAGCGTTGGTCACCTCCCAGAAAACACATCTAGCCACCATGGATGTAGAGGCTCTCTACAACAAACATCCCCCACACGATGGAATACAAGCTGTCAGAAACAGTATCCCTGATGATGCCACAGCCACTGGGTGCTGAGCTCTGTGCCTTTTATATTCACACACAACTATTTCAATTGATGACAATATATTCTCCAGATCAGTGGCACTGCTATGGCACCCGCAGCCCACAATATGCATATTTTAGGGTTGACTGGAACACATCTTCTCAGCTTCTCATCCACTCACTACCGTCTCTACCTACGCTACATGTGATGACATCTTCTCATTGACCATGGGAAGGGACTCTGGAAAAATTCCACCACGATTAACAGCTTCCACCCACCATCAACCTCAGTCTGGACAATCGACACAGGAGGTCCACTTTCTACGACAAGCACGGTGCAAATTATAGTATGGTCACTATAACACCCTAATGAAAATCCTACGACCCGCCATGCTACTTCAATGCCCAGCTCCATCCCGGGCACATCACACGATCCTTGTCTACGCAAGCACTGGGGTACAATCGCATCTGCCTAACACCACTAGACAGAACCAACACCTACAAAATCTCCACCAAGCATTTTCAAAACTACAATCCGCGAGGAATAAGGAACAGATCAACAGAGCCGACGTGTACCCAGAGCTCTACTGCAAGACCATAACCAAGAAAGTAAAAACAGACTCACTGGCCATGCACTTACAGTCCCCAAGGTAGAACACCCTCTCATGTCTCATAGGTGATCTAACAACCATCCTGGGACAGATGACTCCAACACTTTCGATAGGCTTGGGTGGCAGCCACATCCTGCGCCACGTACAACCTTGCACCTGAAGACGTTATTCTCATCCAAGAAACTGCACAACCGCGCACCCTCGATAGTATCTCTTAGTCTCAGAAGTAATCATGCACAAACCTCGATGCCCTAATTGCCCACATATCTAAGTCGGTGTGAACCAGACCGCTAACCAGATTCAGGCCACCCTATCACGACCATTCACTGCACGTCCACCCAATGTATATCCGCATCATACCCAGCCAATGCCCTCTGCTATGTACAATCGGCCAAAACTGGACAGTCTCTAGGAAAAGGATAATGCAGACAACTAATTATCAGATATGGAAGGCATATAAAACGTGTAGGAGGCAATCAAACCTCCTGGCACACTATTAGCAGCTTAAGGTGGGCCATCCTGCCACAAAAAAAAACTTCTAGACACAGACTTCAAGAGAAATGCTGAGCTTCATTCATCTGCAATTGACACCCATCAGCTCGGATTGAACCAAGAGTGAATGGTTGCAACTGCAGACCAGTTTCTCTCTCCCTTGGTTTTTCACCTCAACTCCGCTAGAGACAGGGCCACATCTCCTCTGGATGAACTAACTTCTGTTATTTCTAGCTGTGCGTTGCTAGCATATATACCTACCCTGGAAATTTCACCTACATTTCATCTGACGAAGTGGAGGTTCACCCAGACAGCTCATGACTCACAAGACGTCTGTTAGTCTAGTAGGTGCCACCAGGATTTGCTGCTGTCTTTACAACACAAGTCTGAGGCACTTTAATCAGACATAACAGGAATGAGAGAGCGCAGAGGAACCTCAAATTAAATTCACATTGGGAAAAAGAGGCTTGGGACCCCGGGACATGGGAAGAAAATATGTTGGATCAGTACCGTATGTAAAGTGCTCTTTTTAGGATTAGGGTTTATGTGTAATATTTTATTCAATTGGTTTTGTTGTCGTTGGTTGTTGCTCACAACTGTTGGAAAGAATGTTTAATGAAAACACTGTCTAAGCGTTACTTGAAAAACAAACAACAAACAAACAATTGACTAGGTACTTATTAATATATAAACCCTCACTCCAATTATGAACGAAAGCAGCTGGCAGTTTGGCTTCTAATGCGCAAACTGTAATGAGATTAATTTACTGTCAATTGTGCCTAACATAGTAAAAATGAAAAACTCATCAGATTTACAAGCTCGCCCAAACGCAAGAGACAATAAAAATGTAATGTGGTATCAACCACCTCTACGGCATTAGAGTTGGGACAGGCTCCGTTATAATACAAACAGCACTCTCAAATCTTACACAGCAGCCAACTCACCTCAGAGAAGAAATCTCTGAGACCCGCAGAGCGAACGTATCGCCTCCTTCCATGGAGCCGATACTACCGGAGTTCTGTTTGTTGGAGCCCCTCTGAGGAGATGAAGGAGAGTATTCATGGATAGATATCCTTCATTCCGCCAAATCCAATACTGCACAGTAAACAACAGATGCCGCATTCTAGCTCAGACAATCCCAGGCCATCGGCAAAGTGGCTGGGATTTTAATGAAAAAAAATAATTAACTCAACAAAGCAGTGCACCACATATT
>NC_133775.1:100462043-100532677 GCF_003597395.2 Chelonoidis abingdonii
CAGCTGGGTTCCATTCTCCTGAGCCAGCAGCCGCTATCTGGCGGGTGGTGAAGCCCAATTTTAGTTTTAGCTGCTTAATAATAGAGTTGCAGCAATTGTGGTTTGCTGGATGTTTACCTTGTTTCAATGTTAACTTTTTAACCATTCCTTGTAGGACCTGATTTTCTTTAATTAGGGCTTGGTTCTTGCTTTCTAGTCCCATAAGTGCGGTAACTTGATCTGTCAGGAATCTTTCTGTACCTTTACATTCTTGCATTGCCTCTTTTATCATTTCCATTTGATTCTGTGAGTTTATTGCCATGATTTTCCAATCTTTATCCCTTTTTCCAATTGGGATAGTTTTTCTTTTAGAGATATTTTCTCCTCTTTACAGGCTGTTAGGCAGAGGTAGCTGTCATTACAAGCCTCCCACAGTAGTCAGATCCCTGCAGCGTCTCTTTTTGCTGCATTTTGGGGTTTACATATGAGGATATATTGGGCCAATCTATCCTCTAGATCCGAAATAGAGCAAGCATCTGCAAGGGCTTGTTCAGTCCAAGGACTGTGCCCATCACTCTGAAGGATTTGTTTAAAGGGTGTTATTTCTTTTACAAAAGGTGAGGTTGGCGCTCCTTCAAACTCCATTGCTCTCTCTGATACTGTTCTCCCTTGTCTTTTCTTAAACATTTTTAACACGTATATAATTTCCTTTGTCACCCCTGAACCCTTGCGAGTGACACAGCCTAAATTATCTTATCCTGCTACCCCTGGTCTCGTTCAGCGAGCAGATTTACTTTGCCCTATAGGCTCTTGTTACCCCTGATTTCTCAGTGAACACTCTGGATATGATTAAAGTTTCTATGAGCTCTTTTAGGAAGCCTCTACCCACCGGAGATCAGTAGCCTTTGGTTAACCAAAAATAGAACCTCTCTCTATAGAGCCGGCTGTGTGCACACCAATGTTTACAATACCTGAGGCTTCTCCACCAAAATGTTATCCCTCTTAATAAGATCCTGCTGGTTTTTATTCTATTGGTATAACACTAGGTGTTCCATGGCTACATCATTGATACCGTTCCTGTCAGCTTGTAGTTCATCCTCGTGTGGAATATTGGGGTAAAGAGCTTCTACATCCATGGTGGCCAGGATGGTGTTTTCAGGAAGATCACCAATCCATTGCCATTTCCTCAAGAAGTCAGTGGTGTCTTGAAGGTAGCTAGGAGTGCTAGTAGGGTTTGAGGAGGAAGTACAAATAGTCAGATAATCCTGCTGTAAGAGTGCCTGAGATGATGGGGCGTCCAGGATTTCCAGGTTTATGGAGCTTGGGTAGCAGATAGAATACCCCTGGTTAGGGCTGTAGGGGTGTGTCTGTGTAGATTTGTTCCCGTACTGCAGCAGGGAGTTTCTTGAGCAGATGGTATAGTTTCTTTTGGTACCCCTCAGTGGGATCGGAGGATAGTGGCCTGTAGAATGTGGTGTTGGAGAGTTGTCTGGCAGCCTCCTGTCCAAATCCAACCTGTTCATGATGACTACCCCACCTCCTTTTTCAGTCCTTTTGATTATAATGTCAGAGTTGTTTCTGAGGCTGTGGATGGCATTGCATTCTGTACAGCTGAGGTTATGGGGCAAGTGATGCTATTTGTTCACAATTTCAGCCTGTGCATGTCTGTGGAAGCACTCTATGTAGAAATCCAGTCTGTCATTTCAACCATCAGGAGAAGTCCATGCAAGATGTGCAACTTTGGATAAGATGGCTCAGATATTTAAGTATGAAGTGTATAGTTATTGACCGTACATGTTATCACATATACACTGTGATGTTTATATCTATGAGTGGAGGTGCTAAGGGCAATAGACTTGATTAAGATCTAGAAGATTTGACCCTCCAACTTTTTTTCAAGAGGAAGAGCTTCCCAGAGCTCCTGTGTGTGTTTATTTTCCTTTCCTGCCTGCAGTGGCCCTGAGATCCCTCTGAAGTCTGCTTTTTTTCCCTCAACTTTAAAATATAGATTTTTCTTGGTGTTTGGTTTTAAATATTCTCCTGAGAGAATTGCAACTCAATCAACTGTAGTGTTGTGTTAAAGAGCCTTCTGGAAAGTAACTAGCCCTTAAACAGAAGTAAAAGCAGTGTTGCCAACTCTCATGATTTTTGTCATGAGTCTCACGATAATTGTTTTCCTTAAAGCCCCAGCTCCTGGAGTCAAGTGGATGTGTGATGATTTCAGCCTTCATTTTTAAAGAAAAATGAAGTCTTGTGGCTGTGGTGAAAGCTTCAAAATGTGACTCCAGTGCATCCTAAAGGCTCAAAAAGAAGAAGGTTAATAAAAAGAACCCCAAATCTGTTATTTTTACATAATCTCATGATTTTAAAACCAATATCACAATTTTTGGTGAATCGGAATCATGGCTTTTGAACACTTGGGATTGGCAATACTGTGAAAGTGACTTGAAAGTGTCAGTTTCACTCCTGTTTAAGGTTAGTTTGGGGTCTATTTGTAGTGAGGTAACACCTCTAGAGCCCCGGGCAGGTGCAGTATAAACTCATGGGGCGTTGCCCTAGTAGGATGTTACCAAAGTTAAATGATCTATTTCAAGCTTGATGAACTACAGAAAAGTGATAGAAAGCAATCTAGATTTTCCTAGAATTGTTTCAGTTGCTGTATTCAAGAGTTAGTAACAAAGAATATACGTTAAACATTTTAAACCTAACCAGTGTTGCTTTAAGTGACTTGACACAAGATGTGAGAACATGTTAGTATTAGAGCTGAGTGGATCTAATATTTATTAAATCCTCTTTTTTATATATAGGAATTAGATACAGCACCCTACCAGCCAATTTCAAAGTTATTATCTGCAAAAAAAACCTGGAGTTTTCAGGTGCCTAAGTAGCCCTTGGAATCATGATTAAAGGTGCCCTCTCTCCCTCCCAGAACACCAAAATCTGAAATGGCGCCTCTGAGCCATAACCCCTCTGTTGTTTTAAATAATCTACATTGTATATGGTATCAGACATTATGGCTATAAAATATGTAAATCAGCAGTGTTTCCTTACTTACACATATGTACATTTTCAGAGATGGCACCACAAGATGACATCTAGGGGTGGATGTTGTATGCAATGATGGATCAACAGTGTATGCTCCTTTTAGTGATACTATTGAGAGAAAAGTTATCCCCTATAAAATCAGTAATGCCATTAATAATGGACTCCAACTCCATGGATCAGGTAACTGAGCTACCATAGTGTTGATCATTGATAAACTGAGCTACCATAGTGTTGATCATTGTTAAACTGAGCTACCATAGTACTGATCTTTGATAAATGTTAAATATTTCTCATGAAATAATTTTACCTAATTCTTGACCAATTGAAGAGCTGTGAAAAAAGCACAGCCTAAACACATTTGGATTTAAAACAAAGCATATCTGTACAAGATAGGTCAAAGCCTGTATTTCAGTCAGAACTGTCTGTTCCTGTATTTGAATCCAAGCACAACTTATTCATTCTTCAAAACATAACAAGCCAAATTCTCCATAAACTGGACCAGCAATGCAATCCTTTTCCCTTATAGCCAGGGGTGGCTTCAGGCCCCAGCACGCCAAGCGCGTGCTTGGGGCAGCAAGCCGCGGGGGGGGGGTGCTCTGCTGGTCGCTGCAGGGGTGGCAGGCAGGCTGCCTTCGGCGGCTTGCCTGCAGAAGGTCCGCTGGTCTCGCGCCTTTGACGGACCTCCTGCAGGCACAGCTGCGGGAGGTCCGCTGAATCCGCAGGACCAGTGGACCCTCCGCAGGCAAGCTGCTGAACGCAGCCTGCCTGCTGTGCTTAGGGCGGCGAAATGCTTAGAGTCACCCCTGCTTATAGCTCTCAACCCACTTAGACAATGGGACAAAATGATGACCTCAAGTGAAGAAAACAAGAAGGAAAAACAAAATATTAGAACATGGATCTTGAAATATACTATAGTTCAATTCTTTAAGAGAAAATTCTTCTCCCCTACATTCCCGCCAAGGACAACAGCCCTGAAAACCTCAATTTCATGTATACTATAGGCTGGACTGTACTTGTGCTGAAAGCACTCTTAGCACCAATGATAGTTCAAGAGTAGCAAATATTTCGTCTCTGGCCAGAGGAGAAACAGCCAAGGAGATCAGATGACCAAACTTTGATGTTTCCTTTATCCTTCCTTAATCTTTCTCTCTTTTTTTTTTGTTCCTCCCATCAAGATTTCTGCATAAAAATGCTCTATATCAAGCCTGTTAAACACTGAGGCCAGACCACAAAGGGCAATGAAACTGGAGTAATGCTGCCAGTGCAAAGAGTATATCCTGGTATAACATCTCACGTTTCATACTGAGAACTGTAACAGAACAGATCTTACTGGTAACTTATAAATGCAAAGTTACATGAAATGAAAATGTACAAAATTTCATATAAAATCATCTGAGCAAACAAAAACAAGTTTCTTTCCTCCTCCCCAGAGAAGCTGCATAAAAATGTAATCTATGATTCCAGTTTTCAAGGTCCTCCAGATCTTTATGTATGATATTCTGGTCCTCCTCCATACTGGCAATACTTCCCAATCTTGCGTCATTTGCAAATTTTATTAACACACTCCCACTTATTGCGCCAAAGTCATGAATTGGTCCCAAGATCAAACCCTGAGGAACTCCACTATTAACCTCCTTCCAGCATGACAGTTCACCTTTCAGTATGACCTATCGTAGTCTCCCCTTCAACCAGTTGCTTATCCACCTTTCAATTCTCGTATTAATCCCCATCTTCTCCAATTTTACTACATTTCCCATGTGGAACTGTAAAAAATGCCTTACTGAAATCCAGGTAGATTAGAACTACTGCATTTCCTTTGTCTAAAAAATCAGCTATCTTTTCAAAAAAAAAGATCAGGTTGGTGTCTGGCACAATCTGTCTTTTGTAAAGCTATGTTGTATTTTATCCCAATCACTTTTTACTTCAATGTCCTTAACTACGCTCCTTTAAAAAAAAAATTGTTCTAAAACCTTGCAAAGAATTGAGGTCAAACAAACAGGCCTGTATTTTTCCAGATCACTTTTTTCTGTTTCTTAAAAATTGGTACTGTATTGGCAATTATCCAGTCACGGTATGATCCCCAAGTTTACAGATTCATAAAAACTTCCTGCTACTGGGCTTGCATTTCCGTGTGCCAGTTCTTTTAATATTCTTGGGTAAAGATTATCTAGGCCATCCAGTTATGGCAGCAGCCCTTCCCTATGAATTTTTACCCTTGCTTGGAATGCAAGCTTCATGTCATTTCTGTAACTTTGACAGTAATTCCAAGCCTCCTCCACATTCAGATCTTTGAGTTCTTCAGTCCAGTCCACTTCCCTAACTAATTCTCTTAATTTTTTAAAGTTTGCCTTTCTAAATAAAGGACCCTAGATGCAGGCTTATTTAGTTTAAAATGGATTAGCTCATGATCACTTGAATCAAAGCTTTCCTTTACAACCAGTTTTCTAGGAGGTCCTTGCTACTTACCAAGACTAAATTTAAAAGACCATCACCTCTTGTTGGTTTGGTAACTATTTGGTGCAGAAAACTGTCAGCTATCAAATCCAGGAGAGCTGGGCCCCTACCATTATTAGTAGCACTAGTCCTCCAACCTATATGTGGGAAATTAAAGTCTCCCATACTCACACAATTTCCAGTAGTATTTATTTAATTACAAATATTAAAGCAGTCTCTTTCCATATTCAAATCAAATCATGGGAGTCTGCAGCAAACCTAAGCACTATCCCAGTGGAGCCTCTGTTAGTTTTCTTCCCCAAAGTGATTTTGACCCAAACAGATTCTGTTTTATCCATTCCATCATTTCTAATTTCTTTACAGTTTATCTCATCATTAATATACAGTGCTACTCTATCACCTTTACCTTTATTTCTGTCTCTCCTGAACAGCACATACCATTCAATACCTGTACTCCACTCATGACTACTATTCCACCATGTTTCTGTAATCTCTATAATATCTGGTTTCACTTCCTGCACCAGTAGTTTTTGTTCCTCCATGTAATTACCCAGATTCCTTGCATTGGTATACAGACAATATCTTAGTTGTTTCTGCGTGGCTTCACTCAGATTCCTCACCCAAATAGGTACAGTCATTACCTGACTATCACTGGCATTAGCATTATCTTTCCTTTGGAGATCCATTCTCCTACTCTCTGTTGTTCCTTTCTCCATTGCTGAATTCTCTCTTACTTGAGTCTCCCCTCCCCCACTCAGTGTTAGAATCAGGCATGGGGATTACATGAGCATCTCCCAACTGTCTCTCCTTTTTTAATTAGTTGTGCCGACCTCCATCCCAGAAGTCTATTTCCTTCCCTACTCAGATGGAGTCCATCTCAAGCTAGTTCTGTCACCACAGGAGCATGCTGCTTCCTGTTGGAATAAAGCATGGACTGCAGGTAAATAAAATAGCTTCTCTGAAAGTTAAAAATGTGGTATGAGCTGACCAATTCTGACAAGTTGAATCCAGAGTGATTTACAAGTGTTGCCATGTCACAATCCCTTGAAATCAGAGTTTATAAAAGCAATAATTCCAAACCTTTTTTAGAACAGCCTAGAGCTGAAACAGGGTCTCCTGTTTAGTTTCAGGGAACAGCAAAGTCTTGAGATAATTTGTCCCTTTTTTGGGTTGTTTATGAATTGTTAAAAACAGTCAAAAAGTCTAAATCAGAAATAAAAATGAATGCCAGTAGCTAACATGAGTTACCACACGCAGCATGAAATACAACATATTGCTAACAACAGAGTAAGTAGGAGTAATTTGCAAGGTAAAAGTCTGAGCAAGTTCCATTTTAACACTCCCAGCTGCTGCATTGTAGGCAAAGAAGGGTGGAAGCAGAGTGTGACTAAAATCCTACATTATGAGAGAGTCAGCTCTTTCCAGTCTCCCCCCACAAACAACTTGGACATTTGAGATAAAATAGCAAGTGTGGAGTTTAAGGATGGGATTTTATCCAGGTTAATTTTCCAACCATCTATCCAGTTGCCATTACCTCAGAAGTCTAAGGAACTGAGCCTTCCCCAAAAATCTCACTGCAGCCCCAGTAACAAACCAAATTCCTTCCCTTTGGTTTGTGCATGTATGTACTGGGGTGAGGGAGGAAAGAGGGAAGATTGACAATAAATATGGGAAATTCAGCAAATTAATTAAGCAAGAATATCAATTACGTAAGACTACCACCACTCCAGGTGTCTTGGCAACAGTCTTTATCTCAGTCCTCTCTTGGCTGCGCATGGCTAATAGGTCAATGCATGTAACCATCATCAACTGCCCTGCTCCCTACTCACAGTTTGTTGTCCAGGGTTGGCAGAGACCAAGAAAGTTAGGCAGGTCCATGTCCAGCCTCTAAGGGAGGAGCTGCCTGAGCAGCGCCAGATGCTCTACCACTTCCCTGAGGTGAAGCCATTGCAGTGCTGATTGCTTGGGAAGGAGCCTGCAATAAGACCCTCAGCTTGCCTGTGGCTATTGTCCAAGCCACCTCAGTGACACCTCTGTTGACATCAAAACTGCTGCAGCCCACCTCCATACACCCCCTCAAAGCTGCCTCAGTCAGCCCAGCCCCGTCCACTGCCTTGGTTCAGCATGACCCACTGCCTCAAAGCCACTTCAGCTCACTCCACAGCCTTAGCTCTGTGCTGTTTCTTCAGAGTTTGATCAACCCTTTCCCCTTGCTCACCCACAGATGGCAGCAGAGAACTCCCACCCCTCTGGGGCCTCTGTCTAGCTCAGGGGTTCTCAAACTGGGGTTGGGACCCCTCAGGGGTCATGACATTATTATATGGGGGTTCACAAGGTATCAACCTCCACCCTAAGCCCTGCTTTGCATCCAGCCTTTATATAAAGGTGTTAAATATATAAAAAAGTGTTTTTAATTTATAAGGGGGGTCGCACTCAGAGGCTTACTGTGTGAAAGGGGTAACTAGCACAGAAGTTTGAGAGCCACTGACTCTAGCTGGAGTTCTAAAGCAACTTTGGGCTGTTCATCCTGTTCACACACCGGTGTCAACAGCCAGCTCCCTCCCTCTAGGGATTCAGGCCTCAAAGTATAAGTAGGGCTTCTGATTTTCGGTTTTAACCAATACACGCAGATTTAAAAGGGAAATTTTAATTTATAGAATCATAGCAATGTTGGGCTGGAAAGGACCTCAAGAGATCTTTAAGTTCATCCCCCGGCTCTGATGCAGGGATAAGCAAACCTCAACCATCATTGACAGTGTTTGTCCAACCTGTTCTTAAAAACCTCCAGTGGTGGGAGTTCAATCTGTGATTCACTATAATCCCCAGATCCTATTTGGCAGTACGACAGGCTAGTCACTTATTCCCCATTTTGTAGATGGGCATTTGATGTTTCCTTTGTAAGTGTAGCACTTTCTTTGTCTTGATTGCACTTCATCTTGTTGATTTCAGACCTATTCACTAATTTGTCAAGGTTGTTTTTGAATGCTAAATCCTGCCCTCCAGAATGCTTGCAGCCCCTCCCAGCTTGATGTCATCCACGCATTTTATAAGTACATTCCATTATCCAAGTCATTAATGAAATGTTGAATTGTACCGGATCCAGGACTGACTCTAGCAAGTCTCAATTTGACAGTGAGCCACTAACTACTCTTTGAGTACAGCCTTTCAACCAGTTGATCCTTATAGTAATTTCACCTAGACCACATTTCCCTAATATGAGTATGAGAATGTCCTATAGGACTGTGTCTAAAGCCTCACTAAAGTGAGACATATCACATTTATGGGTTCCGTCCTATTCACTAGGCCAATAACCCATCAAAGAAGGACATTACATTGGTTAGGCACAGTCATGAGGCAGAGTGGTCTCCCTCCAAACTGGAATGTGAGGGACCACTACACTCCCCCGGGTGAGTGGATCCAAACCTGTCCCGCCCCCCTCACCAGAAGTACCAGGGTGGTACAGGATTAGAAAAGGAGAACCCTGGAGCTCAGTGGCTGCTGAGCCACAGAAGAAAGCAGATGCCTCTGCAAGAGTTCGTCTCAGCCCCGGAGTGGAGCAGCACCTTGCCATCAGGGGAGGCAAATGAGGACCCTGAGGAGCTGCTGAAGCTACCAGCAGCTGAATACTCGGAGGAAATGGGATCTTTGGACCACAGGACCCAGAGTGTGGTAGGTTAAGTAGCCCAGGGGGACCAGACTCTCGTCTGGCTCTGCTGCCAGAGTGTGAGTCAGTGTGTTGCGCTGGATTCCCCACTGACCCAATGGCGGAACACTATGGCATTGTTACAGCCCTAGGCTGGGATGTGGTGTAATCAGGTGGGCCTGCATCCTCCTGCCACCAGCCCTCACCCTGGGGAGGCGGCCTATTTATCCCTAGGCCAGAAGGCCCTGTGTGGTGTTTGTAGCTGTCTGCCCCAGCCAGGTGACTGTGGGCTAAGGATTGTAGTGCTTTGTCTGGCCCAGGGGGCTGGAGATCTCCCCTGTAAGACTGTTACTTATGGTCTGCCAGTAGTAAGCAGAGTGGCTTCCCTCCCTACTCGAGTGTGAGGGACCACTGCAGGCACAATTTGCTCTTGATGAATCCATGCTGGCTATTCCTTATAACCCTGTTCTCCTGTAGGTGCTTACAAATAGATTGTTTAATACAAAAAGCTACATTGTCTACTCTATTGTTCCTTGGAACCTCTCTCTTTTTTAGGAGAGTTACCCTTCCCCAGTCCTCTGGGACCTCACCTTGGAGTTCTCAAAGATAATTGCTAGCAGTTCCAAGATTGCTTCAGATAGTTCGTTAAGTACCCTCAGATGGATTTCATCAGGCCCTGCTAACTTAACTTATCGAACTATTCTTTAACCTGTTCTTTCCCTAGTTTGGCTTGTGTTCCTTCCCCTTGCTATTAATGTTACTTCGGTTGAATATCTGGTCACCATTAACTTTTTTAGTGAAGACAGAAGCACAATAGATATTAAACCCCTCAGTCTTCTTGATATCAGTTATTAGTTCTCATTCCTCACTAAGTAGAGGCCTACACTTTCCTTCATTTTTCTCTTGCTCCTAATGTATTTAAAGAACCTTTTCTTATAGCTTTTTATGTCCCTTGCTAGCTGTAACTTATTTTGTGCCTTGGCTTTTTGGATTTTGTTCCTATATGCATGTGTTATTCTTTTGTACTCCTCCTTAGCATTGTTTCTACTTTCTGCATGTCATAAACAGATAGTAGAAGTAAATAGAACAAAAGTACTTTATATCTCTTTTGACTGTAAAGGGTTAACAAGTTCAGTAAGCCTGGCTGTCACCTGACCGGAGGACCAATCAGGGGACAGGATACTTTCAAATCTTGAGGGAGGGAAGTTTGTGTGTGTGCTGTTAGTTTTTGGTGGTGTCTTCTGATTCTGAGAGTGACCAGACGTGCAACCAGGTTTCTCTCCAATCTCTCCGATACAGGCTCTTATAAGTTCAGAATAGTGAATGCTAGGTAGATAAGGCAAGTTAGACTTATGTTTGTTTTCTTTATTTGCAAATGTGCATTTCGCTGGAAGAAGTTCAATTGTGTATTTGCTGAAGGAGTTCAATTTGTATTTTGCTGAAAGGATTTTAATTTGTACTTGTATACTTAGGCTGGGAGGGTATTCCCAGTGTCTATAGCTGAAAACCCTGTACCTAATCCATCTTAAATTTACAAGATATTTTTACTGTTTTTCTCTCTTTAATTAAAGCTTCTTGTTTAGAACCTGATTGTTTTTTTATTCTTGGTGAGACCCCAGGACTGGATTGGATCCACCAGGGAACTGGTGGGAGAGAGGAGGAAGGGGGAGAGAAAGGTTATTTCTCTCTGTTTAGGATTACTTTCTTCTCTCAGGGAGTTGGGAGGGGGAAAGAGAAGAGGGAGGAAGGTGAATTTTCTTCTCTATTTTTAGATTCAAGGAGTTTGAATCACAGTGTCTCCAGTGGGTAACCAAGGAGGGAAGCCTGGGAGGAGGCAATGGTGGGGAGAAGGGATCTACTTTCCTTGTGTTAAGATCTAGAGATCTGGGTCTTGGGGTTCCCAGGCAGGTTGGTGGGATCCAGAGTGTACCAGGCACTGGAATTCCTGGTTGGTGGCAGCGCTACAAGTACTAAGCTGGTAATTGAGCTTAGAGAAATTCATGCTGGTACCCCATCTTTTGGACGCTAAGGTTCAGAGTGGGGAATTATACCATGACACTGTAGGATTCCATTTTGATTTTCAGATCATTAATAAACTCCTGATATAGCCATATGGGCCTCTTTCTATTCCTTCTATCTTTCCTTTACATCAGGATAGTTTGCAGTTATGCCTTTAATATTGTCTCCTTGAGAAACTACCAGCATTTCTCAACTCCTTTATCCCTTACTTTGTCTTCCTGTGAGACCTTACATTCTAGTTTTCTAACATCTGCTTTTTTTTTTTTAAGGTGACTGTCTTTATTCTGCTGCTTTCACTCCTTCTTTTCCTTTGAACCATGACATCCGTCATTTCATGATCACTTTCACCCAAATTGCCTTCCACCTTCAGATTCACAACCAATTCCTTCCTGTTGGTTGGAGTCAAATCTAAAATGGCTGTCTCCCTGGTTACTTCCTCCACTTTCTGAAATGGAAAGTGTGCCCTAATGTATTCAAAGAAATTATTGGAATTTTTTTGTGTTTTGTCATATTACTTTTCCAAAAGATGCCTCAGTAAGTAAAGTTCCCTATTACTACCAGGTCATTTGTTTTTGATATTTCTGTTATTTGTTTTAGAAATGCCTCATCCACCTCCTCTTCCTGATTTGGTGTAGACCCTTACCATAACGTCACCCCAACGTCACCCTTTTATCTTTACCCAGAGACTTTCAACTAGTCTGCCTCTCACCTCCTTCTGGATCTCAAAACAAATGATGTATAATACAACACCTCTTCCCTTTATTTCCTGACTGTCTTTCTTAAAAAAGCTATCCTACTCTCTTCCAATATTTGAGTCACAAAATTTATCCCTCTAAGTCTCTGTGCAACTGATTAAGTCATATTTTAGCTTAGGCCTGGCCGCCAGCCCTGGCTGTTTCATGCAGGGAAAGAGGAAATCCCATCATCCTCCCTCCCCCTGCATCCCGGTCAAATCCAGCAGCTGAGCCCAGCGCAAGGTAGGAGCCACTGGCCCTGGGGCATCTCCACCCCCAAAGTGATTTAACTCTCCACCGGGTTCCCTGGGGAGAGTCGTGTGACTGCTCTTGTGGCTTCTCTTTGCTTTCCTGTCAGAAAGTCATTTTTGTGTGGGGAACCAAAGAAATCTATGGGGAATATGAATTCTGTGGGCGTACAGTGGCGCAGAATTTCCCCAGGAGTAATATACATTTTTATTTTGCTGTATGTGTAAAATGTCTTTTTTCTTTCCCATGGGCTACCTTTTTAATTTACCCTGTCTGAGTAGGAAGGGAAGAAACTTGCTTTTGTTTGTTCAGATGATTTTATTTGGGATCTTGTACATTCCCATTTAATATACATTTCCGTTTATAAGTAGCGAGTGACATTAAAGTGGTTACAATTCTGAACATGAACATGAGATGTTATACCAGGATATACTCTTTGCATTGGCAGCATTTCTCCAATTTTTTGTCCCTTTTTGATCCAACCTCTGTAAGTAACAGGCCTGATATAGAACATATGGACGCAGAAACCTTGAGACAAGGAGGGGGAAAAAAAGATTTAGGGAGGATAAAGGAAACAGCAAACTTTGATCATCATCTGATCTCCTTGGCTGATTTTACTCTAACAATTTTCTAATTATCTTCCAATCTTGTACTGCCATTGGTGTTAGCACTGCTGGGAGTGCTAGTGTAGTCCAGCTAACAGTATTCATGAAGTTGGGGTTATTAGGCTGGTGACTTTGGGAGGTCAAGGGAAGAATTTTTTTTTCTTATCGAACCAAACTCCTGTATATTTCAAGCTCCCTCTTTTTATTTTCCTTCCCTCCCTTTGTTTTCTTCACTTTAGGTCCTCATTTTTGTTCCTTTGTCTAAGTGGGTGGAGAGCTAGAGGGGAAAAGGAGTCTGTTGCTGTTCCTTTTGATGGAGAATTTGGCCTACTTCATGTTTGAGTGAATGAGTTGTACTTATATTCAAATATAGGACCAGATCATTTTGAGTGAAACACCGGCATTGGCCTACTTTACACAGTTATGCTTTGCTTAATTTCTAAGTTTGCTTAGATCATGCTTCTACCAAAGCTCTCCAATTGGTTAAGAATAGAAGGTAAACTTGTTTAATGACAAATCTTTAATAAATATTTAAATATTAGAATATGGTAGCTCAGTTACCTGATCCACGAAGTTTGACACCGTTATTAATGACATTTCTCCCTCTATGGGGGTTAATTCGTCTCTCAATCATGCCACTGAAGGGAGCATACACTGTTGAACCATCTCTGCATATAACATCCACCCCTAGGTGCTTTCTTCTATCGTCTTTTCTGGAAGTGTGTAAATGTGCAAATAATGAGATGATACTGACTTACATGTTCATTAGCCCTAATGCCTCACAATAGATACACATGTAGATTATTTAAAGCAACACAGGAGGGGTATGGCTACCATTGGTAGCTTAGTTGTGTTTCAAATTTTGTATTTCTGCAATGGAGGTAGAAGGATTTGAAGGTTCAGTCCAGTTATAATAATTGCAAATCTCTCTCCACTGTTAATTAGAGCGAGTCAAAAATATATTTATTTTCCATAAAAATTATTGAAAAAAATATCTTCATTTTTACACTTTTTGAGTGTTTTGGGGATATACCAGGGTTTCAAAACACAAAACAAAGTAACACAACTTCCCCCCACTCACGATATACACATATTTCCTTTGTTAAAAATGAAAAACAAAAAAACTTTACATTTTGAGGTTTTTGATATTTGTGAAAACACATAAAAACTCTTTGAACAAAAGGAAAATTTCTCAAGAAGGCCTGGGAGGAAAATAAGCCTTTAATCATTGAGCTTAAAAAAAAAAGTAAATTAGTAAGTTTGATAGAATTGGTCAAAACATTTCCACCTAACCTCTGAGGTTGGGAATTGGAGTAACTCAAGTGTGTGGAAGTGAGACCATTTCAATGTTATTTCTTAACTAGTTCTGTCCTCAGGGCCAGTGCAAGGATGTTTCGCGCCCTAGGCAAAACTTCCACCTCCCCGCCCCCACATGCCCCTGCCCTGAGGTCCCCCCCGCGGCAGGCTCCCCCCTCCCGCCCTGAGGCGCCCCCTTGCAGAGCAGCTCCTCACCCCCTACCCTCTGCCTGAGGCACCCCTCCCACCCCAGCTCACCCCTGCTCCATGCACAAGCACGCCAAGCAAGTCCTCGCTGCTTCATTTCTCCAGCCTCCCAGGCTTGTGGCGCCTAAGCTGATTGGCACCACAAGCCTGGGAGGCGAGAGAAGTGAAGCAGATCACCCCTGTTCTGCCTCCTCCCCGAGCACGCCATGGCTGCTTCACTTCTCCTGCCTTCCAGGCTTGCGGCACCAATCAGATTAGGGAGGAGGTGGGGCAGGGGTGAGCTGGGGCAGGGAGTTCCCCTGTGTGCCGCCCCCTCCCTTACTTGCTGCAGGAGGCCTTCCCTGCACTCCCCTGCTCCAACTCCCTTCACCTAAATGCTGGCGACGACCAGGGTGGCCAAAGATCCGGCAGCCGCAGTTGCTGCTAAAGAAAATGACGCCCCCCCAAATTCCAGCGCTGTAGGCGACCGCCTAGGTAGCCTAAATGGTTGCACCGGCCCTGTCTGTTCTACCTGTGTCTAGAACAACAAACTGAACAGCCTCTAGGGAGCTGCATGTGAAATCATCTGGTGATCTGAGTCCAGTTCCTAGAGGGCAAATGTCCTGTCCTCATCACAAAAATCCTTAGAAATAGCACTAACATAACTAAGGACCCAACAAGGAGGGCCAAGGACTGAATAGGTCCTGGTGACGAGACTCTCCCTATTCTCAGTGTGATTCTATCACATGAGGAATTAATGCATGCAGGAAGGATTGTTGTCCTGGATCTTGTTTTGCCAACTGCTCTTCAGTGGTGTCATTCTGACAGACTTCAGAAGCCCTGAGAGTTTTAAATGACGGTTGAACTCAGAAGTTTTGGTTCTTAATGAATAGTTCATTATTTTAGCAACAACAATGAACAAACAAACCACCTGTTCCACACACAGAAAAAGTGCTCTCAGTATCCTACCTTGGAGCTGTATAATATCCACAGCCATATCCATCACAGCCCCTTGCTTTGTTCCTAGGATTCCCAGCACATATCTGTCCCCATGGTCCTGCAGCAACTTAAGAAGAAATGGAATATACAAAATGAAGTTTTTTTGCCTTCTACAAGACATAATGTTACATATTAAATGTCTGGTATGCAATTAATAGATTTAAAATAGGAGGACGCTGAACTTTCTTTAATAATATGCGCTATAATGTGTCACTTCCGAATATACATTGGTTATGTGAGTGCCATGGATGAATGGCTGTTTATTTCTTTGTTAGTGTGAATCGAGTGGTGTTCTTTTTCCTTTTAAATAGACTACACGGTATAGAAGAGAAGATCTTGATATTTTTGACATAGGATTAATTGATCCAGCCCAAGTTTTTCTTGCAGAACTCTGGAAGCGTTCTCATGCTTTACTTAGACTGTAAGCTATTTGGAGCAGGGGCTCATTTTTGTGTGTGTGTTTGTACAGCACCTGACACAGTGAGATTCTGGCCCATGACTGGGGCATGTAGATCAGGGGTTCTTAAACTTGGGCCACCGCTTGTTCAGGGAAAGCCCCTGGTTGGCTGGGCGGGTTTGTTTACCTGCCGCGTCTGCAGATTTGGCGGATCGCAGCTCCCATGGGCTGTGGTTTGCTGCTCCAGGCCAATGGGGGCTACAGGAAGTGGCACGGGCCTGCCAGGGGCTTTCCCTGAACAAGTGACTGCCCAAGTTTGAGAACCACTGGTGTAGATGATACTTCAATAGAAATAATGAATAACAACTTAGGCTAAGGAGCAGATACTTCAGTGGAAATTGATGAATGGTAATAAGGGTTTGAGTTTATTATTTACCTCTGAAGTAGAAGAATATACATGTGGGGTCAGAGGAGGCTATGAACGTTGGCTGTCCATCAGTTTGAAATATTTAGAGGAAAACATAGCTCACTGAAGAATCAGAAAACAAAACAATACTCCATTCTAACTGCAAATTGAGATTATGCCTCATGGTCAGGGCCACCTGGGAGGGGAGCAAGTGCGGCAATTTGCCTTGGGCCCTACAGGGGCCCGAGAGCCCTGGCCCAGCGGCGGTCTGGGTCTTCAGCGTCATTTTGGTGGCAGGGGGCCCTTCAGTGCTGCCAAAGACATGTAGCGACTGAAGGGCCCCCCCGCCGCCGAAATGCCATCGAAGACCCGGACCGCCGCCAGGTGAGTACAAGCGCCACAGCTCCCCCACTTTTTCTCAGACCCCCTGAATCCTCTGGGGATTCCTGCTGAGGGCAGCGGAAGAACACACTTTTCCAGCTTGCCTCGCCCAGAGTCTCAGAAAAGTTAACCTGCAGAGCTGGAGATTTGCATTCTGTAAGAGTCATATAATTGATAGGACATAATGGACCCACCAAGCCTCTGTTTTGACACAGCCCTCATAAAAAGCCCCCTGAAATCTCTTCATGGACTTCAGTGCACTCTAGGTCAGGTTCTGTGCCAGGTGAAAATGGAGCATAAATTACTTGGATGTATTTTGAGAACTGCTAAGTGGAAGGCTAGGCCTATCTGTTTCACACTATTGATTTAAAACTTTTGAATTTTTTACTTCTTTCTGATAACACTTTTTGGGCCTGAGCTCTGCTCGGTGTAGCTGGGGCGGGGTGGTGGTGGTGAAACTGACTTTCTGCCACCTTTCTTCTATCATGAGGAACACTCGCTTCAACTCTCCCAGAAGACTTTTTAATTCTTGGAGGAGTAGTGGGCAGGAAGGGATGGCGTGGAGGTGGCTGCGTCCCCCAGGTATTCCTATCCAAGGGCTTTTCCGAACTGGCTGATTAAACCAGGTTTCTGTGTCATTTTGTGCCCCCAGAGCAGTGCAAAGGGTGAAGCATTTAGCCTACTATTTATCTTGCAGCAGCATGCTAAGTATTTTACAGTTAGGTAAGAAGACAAGGTCCCTATCTGGGTGAACTTGCAATTTAACAGACAACATACAAACAAACCAAGTGGTGGGAAAGGAATCGCTGAAACCCTTTGCAATGGAGCTCATGCTTTGTACTTCCATGTTGTTTGTACAGAGTGTGTGGGGAAAGAGTTTTTTAAACACCCATATTCACAAGATTAGTTATAAGGAGCATGGGTCTCTGTCAAGAAAGTATTTGGATTGGAACACTTTGATTTTTTCAGATTTTTTGACCAAAACAATTCAATTAATTTAACCCATGTTCATGAAATGATTTCAGTCAACCCAAATCTGCATTGTTCAGCAAAAAAAAAGAGAGTTGTGGCCAAAGTTTTTTTCCAGCTCTAGTGATCATTCATGGTTCAGACAAAAGAACAAAATGGGAGAAATGAAGAGGTGAGGGAATGTGTAGAATAAAAACTAATAATGTGAAGAAATAAATATCATTATGGAGTCTCTTTCCTGTATGAGGAATAAATTCTGCCTTTAAATCAGTGATTCTCAACCTGCGACCCATGAGCTGATTGTCACCCAATCAGCACACAGCTGTGGCCCATGTGACATCCTCAGGGCCTTACAGGTAGTATTGGATTCGGCCCACAATGGTAAATAGGTTGATAACCACTGCTTTAAATACATGTGTAGCTCCCACTGAAGTATGTGCTGGGCATATCCAAGGCTAGAGACTGGTTGCTAAGAAACTATGTGACCACGGTACTGGCAATATGGCTTTGTCCTTGAAGATTCTTGTAAAAGGTGCTCATTGGAATGAAACATACCATCCTATTACCCTGCTGGGGAAGGGATAAGTGGGTCTGCTGACTCCCTTAGGGCAATGACGTGTTATCCCACCTAGAGAGAAGAAATGTGGGTGTAGCTCTGTCTAGGGGAAACAGGCCTGAGGGAGGAATTAGAGGAAGAAGGTCTGAGCTGATCCTTACTGTTCTCTCTTTTTTGTTCTTCTTCTTGTTTGTTTTTGAGAAAGGCAGACCCCGGCAAGGAGCTGAGTTTGGAATCTATATGTAGTGTTTGTGCAGGTTGGGAAAGGCACCTACTGACCACACCAAAGAAGGTCAATACAATTCTGCTGGTGCCTCCATTATTTGTTCCATCTTGATTCAATAAGGATATCAGTTCACAATCTCTCTCCTTGGAAACTAGATCCCGCTCCTAGCATCAGTGTTACCCCCTTTGACCCAAGTGGCTAGTCCAAGTTTCAGGGCCCTGGGGGATGTTCCGGTTGGAAGTAGAGATGGGTAGGATCTGGTATTTTCTCTGATGCAGTTTTGTTTCTTTACAAATAATGTATAAAGTCCTGTGTCTCTAAACACAGAAGGAACTGAATAGCAGAAAACAGCAGGAGCATCCTTTTTAGCCAGCTCCCCTGATCCAAAACACTTTTCTCCAATTTTTTTTCAAAAGTCAACCACTGCACTGTCTGATACACCTCTAGGTGCTCTCTCTGTCTCTCATATTCCCAGTTTTGCTCCGTACCCCACACCAGCCCAAAACAATACTCAGCCAAAAGCTCCCTGGCAGTTTCCCACACTTCTTTTGTCATAGATAGCAGTTCTATGTGTAACAGCGTTCCACTCAGCTCATAACAATACTTTATTCTAGATATGTTCCATTTATTTTTATGAACCCTTTGTAGAATAATATATTTTTCAATGTGACTATAGGTAGCAGAATCCATCCCTTGGCAATTTAATATAGAAACAAATCTATAGAAATATTCTAGGATGATGCCTCTTTAGTCATGCTATTACTATTTACAGTAGAGGGGAAAGGTTATAATATCTGATACTCACAAGACATTAATCACGTATGCCATGTCCATAACGAGTTTACCTAGTAATCACATAGCTGATGTATGGAAAAGAATAACATGCCTTTATCTACACACAGGAGAGTATTGTTTTATGGTTTTACACTTTAATAGTATTTTTAAATCCTCTACAATTATTCAAAGAATCCAGTTTAACTTCCAAGAGCATTTTTTATTTCCTGATACAGTGATTGTATAGAGAGATGCTGTAGATATAGCTGTTGTTGGATAATATAGGTATATAAGGGGGTAAATTAGCTTGGTTAAAGAAAATTATATGCCTTGCGGTTAGCAGTTGTGGGAAGGCTTTGAAAAATGGTCTGCTTGATTGGAAATACAGGGCCTGAAATGTGGCTTACTTGGAAAAAAATGGACGTAAAAGGTAACTGATAACATAGGAGGAAAAGACCTTGGAAAAGTCCTCAGTTATCCCAGACGGTTCTAACAATAAAGGAGGATTGTGACTAATGAACCAGCAGTGCCTCAAATCAGGCCAAAATCTGGTTATTAGCTAGGATAGTGAGAATCAACATGACATCACTTGTTTGCCACACTGTACAAAAGAACCAGGCTTGCTAAGGTATTTATCAGATCATATCAAATTACGCTGAATCAAGCCAGGATGCAAGGGTTGTCCCGAGACTGATCCTCTCATGAGTATTTTGATCAAAAGCTTATGAATGTGTATTTATTGTATTGATGACTGCTTATGGCTTAAGATTTTAAATGGGTGTTGTGGTGGTATCCTCATAAACAATTATATCCAATGGTTATACAGAAGTAGATACACATACCAAATCACGAGTGAAGAGGGATGTGAGAAATATGTTTGAGCTATTAGTGGTTCCATAAAGGCCTTCACAATGAATATAGAGTAAATGTTGGTGTAAAAAGTATGTATTTCTCTCAAACTTGTTTCCTCGAATACAACTTGATCACTTGGAGGAAAGATCTTTTATACGGTAGTAACCGAAAAATACATAAATGTAATCACATCCAAGAAACTTACATTGCATGACAGCAATTTTCTTAAAAACAGAGAATGTTTCCTCCTCCATTGTTCTAGTCCTTTTATTACAGGATCACAGATAGAGAAACAGTCTGAAATGGTCTGTACCTTTTGAGCTTTGTCATAATATAAAACCATTTGCAGGTTTTTGGGAGAAACCCCAAATTGCTGATGGAGTTAATATACTGTTACCTGTCTGTAGTCTCTCTTATGCAATGGACATAGATTAATACTATTAATATTTTACTGTAATCTTTATCAGTAACTGTTATGGATTTTGCTGTTAAAGTATTTACACAAAATTAAGATGTGATTTTCAAATGCACAAGTAGCAGTTAAACCCAGATCTGCCCTTCCTTAAGATGTTTTTCCAGCAAAAAATGCTAGTTTAAAATCAGCAACATTACAATATTATTTTGACTTACCAGATGAAATCAAGGTAGCAACAATGATTGTTCTGACTATGAGCATCTTTGTCTGTGTCACCAGAGTTGTGGTTTCAAGTGAAGGGTCTAAAATACTTTGCTTTCTATTTATGCATTCCAAAAGAGGTTGTGCCTTAGTTCCTAGCCAATCAGACATCATCAGGGAAATTTAATAGGAACCTGTTATCTTGTTCAGAACTTAATCTGCAAAGCCAAATATCAACCGAAACAGAGCCTTTTTTTGGGGGCATCCCGGAAGAGCAGATAATAAATATTGTGGAAACGCCAAACCCTTCGGCAAAAGTAATTATGTGGTTTAGGAGAATGCAATGCAATTAACTTGTCTGAGGTATTTTTAACAACTGAACAGTGGGTTTAAAAATAAAAAAAGGGGAGAATTCAAGGACAAATTGTGATATCTATTAATGCATTCCTCAGCAGTCTGTAGCTAAATTCCTGATTTCAGAAAGACAATTGGATGGAAGGTGGGAATAGAATCCCAAGCAATCTGTAAAGCTACAGGTTGGGCTGGCCTGCAGAGACACACACACCTTAGGTTTGGGAAGGAAATCAGCTAGTTGGACAATTCTATACTTCAGAAGGTGACCACTGAGTAATCAACCTTATTTTGGAAAAGTTTTGGGCAAATAGAACCTTATTAGAGTGTTCCATGAAAGCTTCTTCCTTGTCTCACCAGTACATGGGACCTTCTTGCTCAGTTACATAAGTCTATTTCATTATACATCCTAGATATGATACATCTTCAGAGTTAACACCTGGAAAAGCCATAGGGTAACAATCTGGAGCATGGCTTAATGTAAAAATAGGAAACCTTCTAGTAATGTGGTTAAACCAAATTACAGGAAATTCAAGAAATGGAGAATGCTGAAGCATGAATAAGGCAAACTGTAGTTATTTTGGAGAAGGGAGGGAATATGACCTATTGGTGGTATCCAGAGGCTGAGAGATAAGTTTATATTCTTGGCTCTTCCTCTGCCACGTGTATGTCTTTAAAGAGTCATTATTTCCCAGATGGCCTAGCTGTAAAAGAAAAATTAAAAAAAATAGGTTACATATAATTTGAGTATGGGACATTCAGACCTGGTGGATGTACTCTCAACTCCCTTCTTTTCATTCTCCCTCTCTTTCCTTTCATAGTATCAAACTTGCTTCTGAAAAGCAATTGCCTTTCCCATCTTGGTGCCAAAACCACAAGAGGAGGTTTAGATACAGGGGACTCAAACACAAATCCTTGTCCTCATAAAGTTGGAGGGGGTTAGAATGAAATTAAATACAACAATGGAAAGAAATAGTGTTGGTATGTATTCTGTACTTAGTGGCAACAAGGAAAAAAAGGGAAGAAAATGGGAAAAGGCCAAGAAACCTAGAATGTTGATATATAATTTTCATTTTGATGAAAAACTGGACACTTTACGAAAAGGGGCTGGGGGTTATGAAATCATCGAGTGTTTAATGAAAAGCAATTTTTTCCCCAAAAAAAGTTTTGAAGGAAAATTTTTGGCCATTTCTGCTCTCAAGGTATTATTTAGTGCTAGGAATTTATATGTTGGAAAGGGTAAACGCTGCTCGTTTTCAAAGTCCAAATACACAAACCACAAAATACACCTCTACCCTGATATAACGCGACCTGATATACATGAATTTGGATATAATGTGATAAAGCAGCACTCTGGGGGAGGGAGGCAGGGTTGCGTGCTCCGGCAGATCAAAGCAAGTTCGATATAACGTAGTTTCACCTATAATGCAATAAGATTTTTTGGCTCCCGAGGACAACGTTGTATCGGGGTAGAGGTGTAATTCAAACCATTAATAAATAAGATCGGACGAATTACTTTTTCTAATAAAATAGAATGAATATTTTGTTCTTTTTTTGTGAAGTTATGAAAAATCCTTTTCAAATCTTATTTGATTAACCTCAGTCATTGCACTTACGTAGCAAACAGCAGTGGCGTGTTTTAGGTCCCCCGCATCTGTGGTTAGAGTATGTGCCAGAACAATAATTGCTGTTATACTGACATATCCCTCTGTGGTGTAAACAAGCTCCATCATAGAAGAGAAACCACAAGTGCTCATTCATTTTACCTAAGAAATAACAGAGTTCTTTAAAATCTCATTAGAAATTGATACTATCCACCATTTATTTGAGTAACCACAATCATAGTGACACTGGCATTAATCACTGGCACAGACTCTGTCGATGAAAGATTTTCTCCAGGACTGTGTCCAGACCAATAGTAAAGGACTCATCCCATTACTTGTCCTTTATACCCTCTTGCATAGCCTTAAGCCATTCCTCCCCTTTCTCAGGGATTGCAAATGTCAAACATGTATAAATGGTTATCCTGACTCCCATAGTTATTATCTAGCCAAGTTATGTGTATTTTTTAATCTTTCCTCAAAAACCAATCTTTTGATCCTCTTCATCATTTTATTACCACTTCAGTTTGCTGACATTGGTTGCTGGTATTTGTTGCTCACAGCTGTATATGGAGATCTAGTCGTGATCTCAGTACCATACAGTAGTGGGACAGATGAAGCAGAGGTCCTATCCATATGCCTCCAGAGGAAGACACACCATTCCCCACTCTCACCACCATTACATGGCTAATTCTGCAATATTTTTAGGAGGGGAAGATTTCAGCTTGACCCCAGTTGGTGACCAGGTGACCTGCTGGGCTAAAGAACTCCTACTAGGCACAGTACAAATCCACTTATGCTGATTTTCCATAGCCTGGATGGGGTTTCCCCTGAGCTTAATTTTCTCTGAGGGGTCTCAGCTCCAGAGAACTTAAAGAGCCATTGCAGAAGAACCAGGAAAAGATGTTTCTCTGGTCCTCCCACTAATTTAGGGATGGAAATCTACCTAGCCAGAAGATCCTTCCCATGGATATGGGTGGAGGGAAGGAGTCTCCTCTACACTTCCATGAAAGCACAAAATGGTGGAAAGAGGCAGCCAGCCCATCCCCCTTTCTCTCCTATGGAATCTGAGGGAAGAGAAGGGGATGTACCTCAGAAGAAAACTTCAGATAAGGGATGGGGGAACCTAAGGTTTGTCACAAGTCAGTTGAGAGCCACTTCACCTTGAATGATTCCTTAGAATATGTGCTAACTCTCTCTTCAATCTTGTAGTTAACCTTGACACTAAGTACCTTTCTCAGAACTGGAGAAGAGCTCTGTGTAGCTTGAAATCTTGTCTCTCTCAACAACAGAAATTCGTCCAATGAAATATTACTTCACCTGCCTTATCTTTCTAAGACTATTCTTATGCAGTCTCGATGTACTATAAATGTACACTTTGGAAAACTAATATCAATAGACTATAAAATAGCTTGTACTTACACGAAGTAGAGCAAGGCATGCAGCATTTTCTATTTTTATCACGTCCACACAACCCAGAGACCATCTCAGACCAGCATCTTTTTTGTCGATAGTCATAGCACTTCCCAAGTTTTTCCTCACATTTAACATCAGCAGCAACTAGCAATAGAAAAGACTTTGTTCAGAAATGTTATGGACATGTTACGCTGGGCTATTACAGTGAAGTGACAAGGGATAACCGAACAGTAAATAACATTCCTCACTAACTATTACTCTGGATTTGGCTGTCCCTCTACAAAAGATGAGCTCTGAGAATTTTCTCACTTGTTCTCTAAAATAAGTCAGCCGGGTTGAAAATGCACATTCAGCTCTTAGTGTGGAATTCTAACAGAAGTAAGTTCCCTACTCTTTTTAAAAAAGAGAAGAAAATAAAAGGATTATTTTAGAATGTCACTCACCTTCTGTGAAGACAAATGACTTAGTATTTTGGGATTTTTTTCAGGACTGGTCTGATTTCTTAAATTAGAAACTTTTAACCAATTGAGAACTTATTTCTTAGCATGATCAGTGGCCACTTACTAAGATTTTAGGTATAGTCTAGTTGTTCCCTCCCCACCTAAATGAAATCGGTAAGGAGCAAAGTGAACTACATTCTGCAGTGACCAGAAGGCCAAGTTGAGAGTCATGATGGAACTGCTTGTTCCAGGCTGCAGCTGAGACAATTTGCATGAGATTCCAAATGTTTCATTGAGAAGCACATAGCAAAATTCCCCAACTGCATATTTGGATCCCAGGCTCTGCAGTGTGATCTGCCAGTTCAGAATCCTGTGCCCACCGAGAGTCTAGTCCCACAAGAGACCCTGCAGGGGCCCAAACTGGACATTGTGAGATAGGTAAGTTAGCTGATCTGTCTTTGTGAACACACAACCTTTGATTTGTAATCACAATACAACTGCCCTGTTAACCCAGCCTTCCAGAAATCTTTCCAACCAAACAGCAGCAACAGCAAAGGATTGGTGTCATTCTCCCCCATTTCATTCATCTAAGATGTGAATTTCAGAACCTTGCTTATACCATGCTCAATAATGTTAACATTTGCACAGGCAATTTCTTCCTCCCTCCAACCACGAACAGCAGACAAAGAGAGGATTGTGAGGAAAGGAAATTGTTAATAGCCAACTTTTCCCCTAGCAAATGAAAAAGTAAGATATGACACTACCATTCATGAAGTTGTATGCTATTCAGGCCAAGCGAAAGATACTTGTTGGTCAAGAAAGTGCAAAAATGTTTTCCTCAAACGTCCCCTAAATTTCCATATACATTTATTTGTTTTTTAATTTTCAAACTTTATCCCATCCCTAATTAACCCACACAGGACCAAGCTAGGTCTATTCAACACTAGCCTCACCAAATATTACAGATGTTCTCCAAAATCTTTTATTTCAAAATATTCCATTATAATTTAAACTGATCAATACTGAATAGCAGCAAATTTCCCTATCAGCAAATCTGTTAGGTTCTCTTTAGTTCTATTCTGATTAAATTAGAGCTGCTAAATGAGAAAGTAAAGACTAGAATGACAAAATCCTTTTAGTCATCTCATTTCAAGTCAAAATCTTCTTGGAGACTATACCTCTAGAACTAACTCTGTATTGCTGAAAATATTGATAAACTCTTAACTGATTTTTACTGGTGTAACACTCCTCCACTATTATATATAAATAATATTTTAAAATCTATTTTATTGTAGCAATTTAAAACAATAAACTTCTATAGAATTTGCATTTCAATATCATCTCAATAATAATAATTAATAACTAGCTCTTATATAACATCTTTTATCCATAATCTCAATTAAGGTGAGTCACTTTAAGTTCATCTAGACAAGTTGACTTTGTTATAGACTCACCGACTGAAAACAAGGCAAAGACAAAAATCAGTGAAATCATTCTGTACGCTTCACCACGATTCTATGCTCAGGCAACAGTACTGGACTCTCTTCTCATCCTGCTACTTATGAATAACAGTGAAGGCCACCCTGGCATTCAAGCCAATCCAAATTCATATACTTTCAACTCAGTGGAAAGGAGGCAGTCTTATTATGTGAGCTAATCTGGAGACAAAAATGCCATCTCAGTGTGTATTGCTCCAATACAAAACATATGAACACATGGGGATTTCTACCTGAGTGATATCCAAAACCAGGAGTTTCACATAATTCTCAACAAACTCTTGCACAATAAACAAATTAGCTGTGTTTGATTATAAAATATTGCTGTGCCACAGATGACTTTAAGTGAATGGGCCTTTGAAAGCTTGTTTCTGTTTCCTAGATATTGATAAACTGTCAGTGAAGAGCTCACTGGAAACCTGGATTAACAGGTATGACGCTATCCATATCACAGACCCCTGACTAAATCCTGCTTTCATTACTGAGGGGAAAACGGAGTTCAGTGGGAATTGCTGAGTACGGACTGCAAGATTTGCCCCCTTTGTATCCTCTCTGTTTATTTTTCAACTAGTTTTGTTCCGACTTCTCATGAAATTAGCTGAATGAGTTAAACTTGCTAAACCTAAATTATTTGCTGAATGTTTTATGTATCCTCTTGCACAAAGATAAGAGATGAATGCTCATTGGCTGCTTTTTTTGAGCAGGAGAGGCAAGGATACAATCTCTTCCTTGTTCACGTTCTGTATCTTCGGTTATAATTTGTTTCACATGAATGTACAAAGGAACACTGAGTACAAATGTGATTATTGGCTTCATTGTCCAAGACCTAGAAAAGTATTCTGATGACCCAAGGGAATTTCTTATTAATGGTTAACATTCATATTTGCCATCAGTCCTGGTTTTCCTTTGCTGAGTAGCTTGTAGCAGAAAGAATTGGAGCAATATTGCATTTATCAGGAGTGTGATAGAGTCAGAGCCAGAGATGGGCACACTGAAACAAAAGCAGATTTAGACCTTATTATCTTCCATAATTGAAGAGCCAGTAAGTAAGAGTATGTGGAAGCCAGAAACCTGAATGTTTTCTCTCAGAATAACATAGCTAACATTCAGAATTGGTAAGATCAATACAGGAGGAAGAGTAAGGATCAGGGAAACTGTTCCAGAACCCCATGGAGGAAATTCTAGCCCCACTGAAGTCAATATCAGTTTTGCTATTGATTTCATTAGAGCCAGTATTTCACCCTAAAAGAACTTTTAAAGAACCCCCCGAGAGAAGTAAAAGATTGCTCACCCACACCTTAGAAAATAGTTTCAGCCTAACTATGGCACACCACAGAAAACCCTATAATATCTCAGCACTCCACACCCAATGGATGTGCCCTCCCTAAACCCCTGTAAGATAGGGGTATCATTATTCTCATCATGAAGCTGAGGCACAGAGAGCCACATTTATAAAGGTATTTAGGCACCTAAAGATTCTGTGAGGTAGAGAGCGGCCTTAATAAGTGTGCATAAGTGAGTTTGGTGCATACCTCCCATTGACTTTCAACAAGGCACCTAATCTGCTTAGGAGTTTTGTAAAACCCACTAGGGCTAGATCCACAGAGGGGATGTAGTTAGAGCATTGCAGTGCATATCTTTAGCACCCTGCTCCTGTGATTCTACAGCTGTGGGTTAGGATATCAGGCTCCCTAACTGCTGGGCTATAGGATATCTGGAGGTAGGTCTCTTGATGATATTCCACTTTGTACACAACCCTTACATCTTCAGTGGGCCAGACAGTGAGCGAGAGAGTCTCTATAGCCTGGAAGTTAGGGCACTTACCTGGGAAGGTGGGAGACCCAAGTTAAGGTCCCTACTCCGATGAATATTTAAGTATTTTATACAACAAAGTGGGACAGCTTTAACAGGAGAGATTGAGAAAAGGCCTTTCCATGATATACTGTAGCCCAGTGGTCAGGACATATGCCATGATGGTCAAGTCCCTGTTCCAACTCAGGCAGAGTGGGGATTTGACCTTGGACTTCCTGCATCCTGGGTAAATGTTCTCACCACTGGGCTATCAGATACAATGGGGGTAGCACCACCTTCTCTTCCTCCAGCTGTGTTTTGTATGTGCCCTAAACAGTAAATGTGCTCTAAGGCAGCTTCTCAGCATGCCTGTTGAATTGGGTGCCACAGATGAATTAGGCAGATGAACACCAGGTTTGTGATTCCCGCCAGAGCTTGGGCACTGAGCAGCTAAGCGGAAATGTAGGTGCTAGGGACTTTAGATGCTTACAGGGGAGGTGGCAGCTAGGCAGGGGTTTCAAGAATGTCGGTTTGGATTTGGATAGCTAAAGTGGCTTTTAGGCACTGTGGCAAACCCAGGACAAATAGCTACCAAAGGAGGGATAGTAATTAGTCCCAGAGGGGCTAAAAGGCCTCTCCCTATTCATTGAGGGGAGATAGCCATGGAGAAATAAGGTTCAGCTGGAACAGGGGTTGCCAGGGAACTAATTAGGTTCAGCTGGCCCAAATTGCTGGAGACCTTTTTAAACCCTCCCTGGCAGGGAAGCAGGGTGGGAGTCAGAGAAGCAGCCAGTGAGTAGGTGCAGCAAGACTCTGAACTCTTCCAGCCAGGAAGACTTGCACTCTTCCCAGAAGGGGAGAAAAACAGAGCAAGGGACTGCCTGAGAAAAGGATCAGCCAGACCCTGCGTGACCAGGAAGGACTTTACTTTGCCCAAGCCTGTGTCCCCAAGGAAAAAGGGGACTGAGCCAGCAGAGGAGAAACAGGTACTTTGCCACAGCACTTAAATCCATTTGTGGATCTAGCTCTATATGCGTATTTGGGCACTGAAATACCTTTATAAATCTGCCATGGAGAGATTAAGGGATTTGCCCAAAGTCTCCAAGAAAAGTCTGTAGCAGAGCTAGGAACAAGACTCAAATTGCCCGAGTCTCAGTCCATAAGACCTTTCCTTCTTCCTACCTCACAGAAATTATCACCATTACCTGAAGCTGAGGAGGATGCATACTGAGGTGATCCCTGACCGGCTATCCTCATTTTACCATCTCTCATTGTATCCTATCTGTTAAGAACAAAGAATTTAATCTGGGACTAGAAATGCTGAGTATCTGTAAAGTGTATTCCATCATATTCATCTTTTACTAGGAATAAAGATTTATCTTGGTCATCTTTCTTTAGGAACCAGAATTGACTTAGTAATGTATTAAACAGCGGAGGCAAATAAGGTGACCAGATGTCCCGATTTTATAGGGACAGTCCTGATATTTGGGTCTTTTTCCTTATATAGGCTCCCATCACCCCCTACCCCCGTCCTGATTTTTCACACTTGCTATCTGCTCACCCTAGGGGCAAATGACATCTGAAGGGGAGTTAGTGACCTAGATAAAGGTACATGCAGAGCCAATTTAGAGCAGTGAGTGAAATTACAATGTGTCTGATTCCAAACAGAGTAAGCAGTGTACGCCCACTGTTCTAAAGGTAACAGATTCAGAATGTAACCGGGGTTCTATATCCATCCCTTTTATTTCTTCATCATAACAGGTTCAAAGAGGTGCATGGTTACTGATGTCTCCTCCTTGACAAGTGTTTTCTGGATCTTTTGTGGTTAGTCATTTGTTATATAGTGCTATGTCCATTTGTGATGTGGGGTAGGTGGAAGAAAACCAAATATCCCATCTATTAAGTGTCTATTTCTTTTTAGTAGCAGATACAACTGAAAACACCCTTAAACCAGTTTAAAACATCTAAACTGCTACAGATTAAAATAGAATCAAATCTAGTCTATTTTGTGATGGATACTTGTGAATTCCAATAATAAAGGCAGAGAGAATTGTTTTGCAGTCTAAGAATCAGATCTGGAAATATTCAAATTTCTGGAAATCACAAGTTTGTATTTCCCCCTGTCATGGAATTTCATAATGGTCCATTATAAAGGTCTTGGATCTTCCTCTGGTGTATTTGGTACTTGCCACGGTCAGATAAAGCTACCAGAGTAGATGGACCACTTATCGATCACTTTTGTCAATTCCCATGTTCTTTCTTTGCACATTGGCTCTATCAGTTTCTTTCATTAGCTTTCTACAGGTTGGAATGAGCAGGCAAAAAGAAAAGATTGAATCAGTCATAAAAGCTGCCTGTTACAGAACGTGTCAACAGTATTTTATATTTCTGTCTCTTCTCTTTAATAAAAACAGGTAAAAGCTGATTATAAAGCATAGATCAAGCAGGGCATTTCGGCTGATGCTAATTAGTAAAACACTGAAGCAATCATCCTGAGGGATGATTTCCCTTGTACTCCAGTGGTCAGAAGGCCTAACAGAAAATCAGCTTTTCTTTCCAGCTAAATGTCTCACACCTTTGCAGAAAGGTGAATTAGCTTTTCAAACTTGTGTTCACAAGGAAATCATTTTTTTTAACATTAAAACGTCTTCCTGAAACATAGCAAGTATTCTGTGTAATCAGCACCACAATCGAACCAAATTAGTCTGAGCTGAATTTTAAAGAGAGCTCTTGTTGCAAAGATCTGTGGAAAACTGTTTGGAAACACTCAGTCCCTGCCCATAAGGGTTTTGTAGGTTTCTCTATGCCTTGCTGCAGTTCGGTGAGAGAAGTAATGATGCTTATGAGCTGGTGCACACTGCTGGATATTTTACTTGCAGTCATAAAAACATACCCGTCTCTCCAGCACTCCAATTCTAGTGGCAGGGGCTTTTTCAACTGCAGAGAACTTACCTTTGAAATTATGAACTCTGTCCATCAAACTTCAAGCCTACTGACCTTTAGTATAGGGCATAATTCACGGTACGTTTATTTTATGTAGCTTTTACTAATACACAAAGTACAGTCACAATGTCCTAAATATGCTGTCAGACATCCCAGCAATTAAATAATCGGATAATGATAGCAGGGGAGCTTTTTCCACATTTAACAGAACTTCTCAGTAGCCAAGATTTAACAAAACTCATCCATTTTACGATGGTATGTCAGGAGATTCTAAAGAGGTCCTGATGGGATGGATTGGACCCTCAGCAAGTTCATAGATGACATTAAGCTGGGGGGAGAGGAAAATATGCTGGAGGGTAGGATAGGGTCCAGACTGACCTAGACAAATTGGAGGATTGGGCCAAAAGAAATCTGATGAGGTTCAACAAGGACAAGTGCAGAGTCCTGCATTTAGAACGGAAGAATCCCATGTACTGCTACAGGCTGGCTAAGTGGCAGTTCTGCAAAAAAGGATGTGGAGATTACAATGGATGAGAAGCTGGATATGAGTCAACAGTGTGCCCTTGTTGCCAAGAAGACTAACAGGATATTGGACTGCATTAGTAGGAGCATTGCCAGCAGATCGAGGGAAGTGATTATTCCCCTCTATTCGGCACTGGTGAGGCGACACATGTAGAGTATTGGGTTCCGTTTTGGGACTCCCACTACAGAAAGGATGTGGATAAATTGGAGAGCCCAATGGAGGGCAATGAAAGTGATTAGGCAGCTGGGGTACATGGTTTATGAGGAGAGGCTGAGAGAACTGGGCTTATTTAGTCTGCAGAAGAGAAGAGTGAGGGGGGATTTGATAGCAGCCTTTAACTACTATCCAAGGGGGATTCCAAAGAGGATGGATCTCAGCTGTTCTCCATGATGGCAGATGATTTAACAAGGAGCAACGGTCTCAAGTTGCAGTGGGGAAGATCTAGGTTGGATATTAGGAAAAATTATTTCACTAGGAGGGTGGTAAAGCACTGGAATGAGTTACCTAGGGAGGTGGTGGAACCTCCTCCTTCCTTAGAGGTTTTTCAGGCCCAGCTTGACAAAGCCCTGGCTGGGATGATTTAGTTGGTGTTGGTTCTGCTTTGAGCAGGGGGTTGGACTAGATGACCTCCTGAGGTCTCTTCCAATCCTTATCATTCTATGATAAAGGAATACATCAGTAACCCCCAGTTCAGCCTACAGAGCAAGTATATACCTTTGAAATAGTGGCCCACTTGACCAGACAGTCCAACTTGGAGACAAGAGGTTTGTGTACTTCCCTTGCAGTGATCCACTAAATAGGAATAGAAATAGCACCACCCTCTTTCCCCTGCCAATGTTCTCTCCAAGCAGGGCTGAGGCACACCATGGGAGATGCTTGCACTGCCACAGCCAGGCTGGGTCTGTTTTATGGACCCAGCCTGGCTGTGGCAGTCACCTTTCGAGGGCATGACCCAAAACCCAGGTTCAGGGAGCTCAGCACTTAAGAGCATTAAATCCTTTACTTAGGACCTAAATGTTAGGCTCCTGTTTTTGAAACTCTGAGCATATGTCTACATTGCAGCTGGACTCCTGCAGCTGGTCTGTGCCAGCTCCCTCTTTGCAAGGTCCTAGAGCCCAGGGCCCAACCCAAACCCAAATGTCCATGCTACAGTTAAACAGCCCCTTACCCTGAGACCGTAAGCCCAGAGCTTTGGAGCGGAGCCCAGAGCTGGAGCACAGAGCAGCTCCGGAGCTGGAGCTGCAGGTTTTTGCCTGGAGCTGGAGCAGAGACAGAGCACAGCTCAAAAGCCCTAGGTGAACCTGAGCCATCTGACACAGGCCAGCCAGGGGTTTTTAACTGTAGTATAGACAGAGTCTAAGGGATTATTTCAAAACCCATTGAAGCCCATAGAAAATGGACTTCAATGATCTTTGGCTTGGGTCCTAACTCCACATCAGAATGGAAGACAAATAAATATGATCTGATTAATTACAGTTTTGCAAGAGCAATTGGAGATGACAGACTCATGCAATATTTTGCATCTTATGTCATTCAGAAGGTGGTTTATTTTATTAATAATGAGAACATTTCTTCATAGAATGCAAATTAAGAACTGGTATCTCTGTGTGAGGGAGGTAGCATCTGATGAGCTAATACAGAAGCTGATTGAGCATTTGGAAAAATATGGGAAACTTCCTTGTGAGTTAAAAACTGCACAGGTGGAAAAAGAAAACTAGATTGGAGTCACTAAGTACAAAAGCAGAGAAGTTAGAGAAAGAAAATACCTGCAAAGTCTCCAGCCCATCTCTCTTCCAGTGCAGAATTAGATCCTACAGTGCATTTCTTCCTGTCTTCCTTGAAAAGTACCAAGAGATGAGGGTTTTTGCCAATTACTGTGGGAGACTATTCCACATCACAATACATTTCACAGTAAGAAAACTTCCTGATATTTGGCCTTCTTTATTTTGTCCTGTATTCTTAGCTATATCCCTATGTGTAACACAAACTAATGTCCTGTTAAATATTTGGAACTGCCTTCATATTCCACCATAGCCCCCATGTCATCTCCTAGTCATGCAATAACAAATAGAGCTTTTTTAACCTTTTACTCAGAAACCAAGTCCCTCATCTTCTAATCAGTGTACAGTACTTATTCTTTGATATCCTTCCAGTTTGTCTCTCCTTTCAGGCAATGTCGTGTGCACAATACACCAGATGTGGTCACATCAGTCTCGGAGCGAGAGGAACTATTCAAAGGGGAAGATTCCAAATGTCCATTTTTTCCTCATTATTTATTATTGTTCCCTGCTAGTCACCCTCATTCAATAAAAGATGGAAAGCTAATGCGGACTAAATATTTTGGGTCTGTGCTCAATGGCACGTATATCATGAGAGGTGTATATAATAGGAGCAGAAGTTATAATTCATAGTCTAATTTTAAGAAGTTATTTCCAACATTTTATGGATTCATTGGCCTAGTCTGTTGTTGGTGAACTTCACCCCTGTGCAGAGAGCCAGCACAAAGCTCATGCACCACTTAAGTCTCACTTAAGCCTTATTTTGTTCTGGCTCATCTGCAAGGGTAAAGGTCACCCCATGAGTATTATGTGTCTGTATTGGTGCATCTGTTCTCTTCTCTTTTATAGAGAAATGTTGACTTCCAATTAAAAAAAAAATTGTAGGAACCCCTCCCCCCCCCCAATAAACCAACACCCAAAGCCAGAATCAACCCCCTGCTTAGAGGCTTAGAAAATCACCAGTCTCTTGATACAGTCACTTGGGGCAGTATTGGCAGTTTAGAATCCAGACCAAGTTGGGGCAGCATAGAGCTGCACTGCCGCAGGAGCAGAGATGGGACTAATTCTGAGCTAGATTTGAAGTTCAGTCCCTGCTTCCTCCTTATTCCATGAAGGATGTGAACTGTGTTGTAAGCCTTATTCCTAGCATAGCTTAATTTCCCTTTATGCCAGCTCAGCTTGCTGACCAGAGCACTGGGGAAAGAGTCAATATAGAGTCAAGATTCCATCCATTCCCACCAACCTGCACAGGAGAGAGAGTAGAAGTCAACTGCTTTCCTTCTGCGCATGGATTGGCAATGCGGGCAGCCAATGAAGAGGACAGGGTATGTTGTCTTACTCCCCTGTGTGGGTGCACTAGGTAGCTAACAGCTTAGGCTTTGGTAAATTAAATTCTGCAATAGTTCTGCAAATCAAACCAACCAAAAATCAAACCATACACTTAAAAAAAAAAAAATCAAGCAATTGACGATACCTTAGTTAATATGCTGAAGAGGCTGGTGGAGAACCAAAAGCCTCAAGTTCATCTACAATATGCAAACCTGGAGGTGGAGTTCAAACCTCCAGTCAATTTTAGGAGCTCTGGTTTAGTGTGCCAGATTGTTTCATCTCCTTCAGAGGTTGGAGATGATGTCTGGGAAAATCTGGCTGGAAATCGTCAAATCCTGTCATCAGATTCCTGAGAAACACACCACGATCTGGAAAGGGCAGTATGATACCTGCTGCGAAGTCAGAGGGATACTTTGTTTTTAAATTGGACATTTTAATACAGTGGTCAGGTCAGATTTTGCATTGGGGTGGTGAGGTGGAGAGTGAGCCTACCCTGCACTCACCCAGCAGTGGCTCCTGTCCCACAGGCCTGAGCCTGGCTCCCCACTGTGGTCATTGCAACCTGGCACTTGGGGTTGAAACACCATTCAAGCCTGTCCTGTCCACCTTTCGGTCATGATGGAGGAGCACCAGGCCAAATTTGAGTGAGTGGCATTGGATTATGGTGAAAGGGATCGCAGTGCCTGGAGCAGGGATCCGGGTCCAGTCCTGTGGGACAGGACAGGAGCCACTGCTGCTTGGTGAAATTGGGTCAGGCTTGCTTTTCAGCCCCATATGAAAATTATGAAAAAGTGTCATATATAGCTCACAGAGGTACTCCATCTGCCGTCAAAATAGGTCACCCCTCTCAGGTAGATGGAGTGCCTGTGCCAATGGGAGAAGATCTCCTATCGGCGTAGGTAGCATCTGCACTAAGTGCTATGCCAGTGCAGTTGCAGTGCTCGATATGTAGACAAGACCTAGCAGTTTAAGTGTAAACATTCCAGATCCTGCAACCCTTACTCATTTCAGTAGTACCATCAACATCAAGGATTGTAGGACTGAGTCTTTTAAAAGTGAAATGTAAATAACATATTAAAATGTTTTGCTGTTATGAAACATGTAAAAAGAACAACATTTTCTTGGTCAAATTGAAAACAGACATTTTGAAAGTATTTTTTCTATATTTTTGTTTGCAGTCTGGTAGCTGCGTATGTCCCAGGATAGAGAAAGAAGGCGGGGGAGGTAATACTTTTTATTGGAACAGCTTCCAATAAAAGATATTACCTCACCCACTTTTGTCTCTCTATTTTTTCTGTAATGAATTATAGTTACCTTCTGTTACACTGCTCCCAATTATATTTGATTGGTCAGTTTTATAAAATATGTAACATTAGTTTTTAAATATAATTGATCTCATCTGCAATTGGGAAGCTTTCTGATATTTTAAGCATATGTAAAGTTTTCATCCACACTGTAAATGTACTATATATTAAAGTGCAAAACACACCTATAGAAAATTGTTTTCTGGGGAGAATATGAATTTTGCTAGCCTGGGAATCTAAATAACTATTTGCTGTATGGGCCAGCAGAGGGAGCTTTAGTTTTTATTTGTACGCAATCCTCCACTGATACAAGAACTTAAATGTTTTCATTCTTTTAAATTTTCTTTAGAGAGCAAAAGGGATTAAAGTTGTCTCTTGCTCTAAAAACTTGATAGGAATGTAATGTATGTGTGGGAACAAACTTTCCTGGTTAGTTTGAGATACACTATTCTGTACAATAATATTCTTATAGTTTTCCTCCAATACAACCTATGTGTGAGAGTGGGTCTTGAACAACAGGAGGCAGGAGAAGAGTGTGGAGATATGGGAAGGTCTGGAGCGGTGGGAGGCAGATGAGGCGTGGGGGGGGNGCGGTGGGAGGCGTGGAGGGGGGTCTGGAGCAGTGGGAGGCAGAGGAGGCAGGGGAGGGGGGTCTGGAGCAGTGGGAGGCAGAGGAGGCAGGGGAGGGGGGTCTGGAGCGGTGGGAGGCAAGGGATACGTGTGTGTCTGTGGTTGAAAATGCACATCTCTTTGTATATGAAAATTATAACAGCAGTATGTGCTGTTTGTGCTCTTTTTTTAAAGAAAAAAGTCTTAATACGATGTGTAACTTATCTTGGGCGAGGGTGAGCCACTTTTTTTTTTCTTTTTCTCTTTGTGCTGCTGCCATTCAACAATGAGAAACTTTTTAGCCACTTGAAAAATTACTTCTCAGCATGCTAAGTGGCCCTGTGCTATGTTTTACAAATATAGAATTTAGATGTTCCCCACCTCTCCTAAATAATATCAATAAGAAGCAGAGTGAACTGCACTGGGCAGTGAGTAAAAGGTCAAGCTGAGGGTCATGGGGGAACTGCTTGATCCAGGCTGCTTCTGGGACAATTTGCCTGAGCTATATTTCAAATGTTTCATTGAGAAGCACACAGCAAAATCCTTCAACAGCATGTTGAGATCCCAGTTTCTGCCAGTTCAGAGGCCTGTGCCCATGCAGAGACCAGTCCCAAAAGGACCCGCAGAGGTGCGTGCCAGAGCCCAGTCTAGACATTGCTCGATTGGTGAGTTAGCCAATATCTCTTTGTGACTCCCAGCCTTTTATTTGTAATCACAAATACAGCTGCCCTGGTAACCCAGCCTTCCAGAAACCTTTCCCACCAAACATCAGCAACAGCAAAGGGGTGGTGTCATTCTCCCAGATCTCATTCACTCATTTGAATTTCAGAACCTTGCTTATACCATGCTCAATAATGTTAACATTTACAAAGGCAATTTCTTCCTCCTTCCAACCATGAACAGTAGGCAAAGAAAGGATAGTTAGGAGAAAAGCACAAAAGAAGCTGTAATAGTCAGCTGTGCTGCTAATGAATGAAAGGGTAAAACACTTAAAGAGCATTATCATTTGTAAGGTTTTGTTCTATTTAGAGCAAGTAGAATAAAATTATCACCCACTGGAAATTTGTTTGTCAAAAAACTGCTAAAATATTTTCCCCAAACTTCTCCTCCTAAAACGTGCATATACATTTCAGAGTTGTTTTAAAAAAAGTAATTTTCAAACTTTAGCCCGTATCTAATTTATCCAACAGAGGACAGAGCTATGCTTGTTAAACACCAGTCTCACAAGATATTTCACATATTTTCCAAAATATTTTCTTTAAAATCTTTTCCATTATAGAGATATAAGTTAAACTGATCAATAATGAACAGCAACAAATTTACTTAACACCAAAACTGTCTGGTTCTCTTTAGTTCCATTTTATTAATGTATAACTGCTAAATGGGAAATAGAGACTAGAATAATCCAAAACTTTCCACAGTTCACATTCCTACTGAAAACGCTCTTCAAGACTATCCCTCTGGAAATAACTCCCTTTTGCTAAGAATGTTGATTAACTCTTAATTTTTGTTTACTGATTTCACATTCTACAGCCATTACATATAGCCTAATAAATCGATTTTACCATCATAGAATTTTACAAAAGTAGATGTGTGCAGATTTTGCAGTTAAAATGTAGTTTTAATAAGAATAATAATAACAAATCACAGTAACTAGCTGTTATACGTGCTTTTCATTCATAGATCTCAATTAAGTTAAAGCAAGATTATTTGGGTCAGTGTAAATTCATCCAGACAGCTTCTGACTTTGTTATAGACTTACTAGTTGAAATAAAGGCAGCAAAAAAAAATTGCATGAAATCATTCTTTATATTTTACCCCAATTCTGTGCTCACAAGAAAGCATTGGACTTTTTTCTGATCCTACTACTTACGAACACCACTGAAGGCCACTCTGGCTTTCCAAGCAATTCAGATTCATATACACTTTTGATCCACTACAAAGGAGACAATCTTATGTTGCATTAAATCAGGAGAGGAAAATGGCAAGCCAGCATGTAGTCTTCAAATACAAAACATATTGGCACATTGGGATTTCTAAAGACAAATTTTTCATAACACTCAACAAACTCATGCACAGTAAATAATTCAGCTCTGTGTGAATATAAAACATTGCTGCGCCATAGATGAATTTAGGTGAATGGGCCTTTGAAAGCTTGTTTCTTTTGTTTCCTCGATACTGATAAAATGGCTGTGAAGAGATCACTGGAAACCTAGATTAACACATATGACACTATCCCTGTCACAGACCCTTGACTAAATCCTGATTTCTTTACTGAGGGGAGAAAGGAGTTCGGTGGGGAAAATTGCTGAGTACAGACTGCAAGATTTGCCCCCTTTGTACCTCCTGGGCTTGCTTTTCACTTAATTTTATTCAGACTCCTTATGAAAATAGTTTAACAGGTTAAACTTGTTAAATTTGCGGTAAATTTTTTTACACTATCCTCTTGGACAAAGCTAAGAGATAAATGTTCATTAGTTGTTTCCTTGAGCAGGAGAGGCAAGGAGACAATCTCTTCCTTGTTCATGTTCTGTGCCTTCTCTTATAATTTGTCTCGCATGAATTAACAAAGTAACAATGAATACAAATTTACCTATTGTGAACACCCAAATGAATTCCTTATTAATGCTTGACATTCCCGTTTGCTATGAGCCCTAACCCTGGCTGGTTTTCCATTGCTGAGCGGCTAGTAGCAGGAAGAGTTGGAGCAATAGCTTTTGGCAAGTTGCATTTATGGTGAGTGTGAGAGCCAGAGATGGGCAGACTGTTACAAAAGCAAGTTTAGACCTTGTTAATGTCCATAGTTTAAGAGCCAGTAGTAAGAGTGGGTGGAAGGCTGGAGATACTGAAGCCAGAAGCCTGAATGTTTTCTCTCAGAATAACACAGCTAACATTCAGAACCATTGAGAATAATACAGGAGAGAGGGAGCGTGTGTACTAGGGGAACTGTTCCAGAACCCTATGGAGGAAATTCTAACCCCACTGGAATCAAGTGCAGTTTTGCTATTGATTTCCATAGGGTCAGGATTTCACCCCAAAAGAACTCATAAAGAAACTCACAAGAGAAGTAAAAGAGATTGTTCTCCAACAGCTGAGGACACAGCTAGGCTTATTTACAGGGTTTTCTGTGGTGCACTGTGGTATCTCTACACAATATATAGAGGGTAAGCTAGTGCAGAGAATTAGGGATGTATCTTATATCCCCTTCCTCCCCTATGACTTAAGGTAGATTTAGGCAGCTCACAGTTGAGCCCTCGTGAATGAAATTCTGCAATAGTTCCACAAAACAAACCAACCAAATATCAAAATTGTACATGTAACAAACAATCAAGCAACTGACACTTTACATGACTATCCTGGAGAGGCTTCTGGAGAAGCCCGTGTGCATCTGGAATAGGCAAACTTGGCGGTGGCGTTCAAACCTCTTGTCAGTTGATGAAGCTATGGTTTAGCCAAGCTTTGGAGGGGATGAGAGATTATGTCACTGAAACTGTGGCTGGGGTCAGTCATATCCTGTCATCAGACTCTTGAGAAACACACCAGGGTCTGGAAAGGGCAGTATTACATCTGCTGCAAAGTCAGTGGGATGTTTTGGGTCTTTTTGGTCTATGATTCTACGTGGTGCTAAATCTCACAACTTACTAGACGAGGGGTGGGCAAACTTTTTGGGCTGAGGGCCATAGCTGGCTGGGGAAATTGTATGCAGGGCTGGGACAGGGGGTTGGGGTGCGGGAGGGAGTGTGGGGTGTGGGAAGGTGTGCAGGAAGGGGCTCAAGGCAAGGGATTGGGGCAGAGGAGGGGTGTGAAGTGTATGAGGGGGCTCAAGGAAGGACATTGGGGTGAAGGAAGGGTGCAGAGTGCAGGAGGGGGCTCAGGGCAAGGATGAAGGAGGGGTGTGGACTGGGAGGGAGCTCAGATCAGGGGTGCAGGAGGGGTGTGGACTGCGGGAGGGGGCTCAGGTCAGGGGTTGGAGTACACAGGTGCAGGGTGCAGCAGGGAGCTCAGGGCAGGGGATTAGGGTACAGAAGGGGTGTGGGGTTTATGAGAGGGCTCAGGGCAGGGAGTTGGGGTGTAGGAGGGGTGCAAGGTGCAGGCAGGGGGCTCAGGGCAGGGAGTTGGGGGGTGGGGTGCAGGCGGGGTTTGGGCTCCAGCCTGGCGCTGTTTACCTAAAGTGGCTCTAGGGTAGCAGTGGTGCGCACCGGGGCCAGGGCAGGCACAGCGGGAAGAGGAAGCCCCAGCCCCAGCATGCTGCGCTGCCAGGGCCAAGCCGCTACCTGGGGAGGAGAGGGTGAGTCCTGCCAGGGAGCGAAGGCTGCGCTGCCTTGTGCCACCCCTTATTTTGGGGTTTCTCTGCACGGCCAGGTGGGAGATGGGGTAAAGCCCCTGCAGGCACTGGGAGAAGGTGACCTCACTTCTTCTACTTCCAGCGTTGCCTGCGAGCCCCAGCCCCACCTGAGCCTGGGGTGGCAAAAAGCCTAGAGCCGGCCCTGGCACGGAGCCCTCTGCCCCCACCCCCCTCCGCCAGGGGCCACAGGGACGTGGAGCAGGCCGCTTCTGAGAGCGGCGCGGGGCCCACAGCGCCATGAGGCACAATCCCACAGGCCGGATCCAAAGCCCTGAGGGGCTGGATCCGCCCCAAAGGCCGTACTTTGCCCACCCCTGTACTAGACAGTTCCTCACATGGAGAGTGAAAAGGTCTGTGTAGCACTGCCCTCCGCAGGAGAGTGGCTACAAATATAGCACTTCCTTCTGAGCTAAACTACAGCAGCTTCCTCCTTAGCATTTTTGGATTCTGTTTTAGGACTGACTGACTGCCTAAGAGTCTTCATAGTTAATTCCACTCCCCCTTCTTCATGGCCTCTGTGGCCATGGGTGGCTGACCGCAATGCGTGCATGTACTTAGTTCCTGATTCCTCAGATTACATCTTCGCTACCTACTTGATCTCTGGTTAAGTGAATCATAATGCAAAACCTGTAGATCTCAGGCTATAAAAATACCTACCTCTTGTGTACAGTTTTCATCAGTAAATCTCATAGCATGCTAAAAGAAGGTCAGCATTATTATACCTATTTTACAGATGGGGAAACTGAGGCACAGCGCCAGTGACGTGACTTCCCCAATATCAGTCAGGGGCCAGTGGCAGAGCTGCAACTAGAACCCAGGTCTCCTGAGCTCCAGGCTAGTGTGCTCTCTACTAGGATCAGGATAGCCTCACCCACATCTGGCCACTTGTACCGTCAGGGACCAGCGCTGGACACTGTCTGGCTGCTCCTATGCCATATGGCCATTGTTTTTCCTATTCCTGGCTCCTCATATGCAAGTTGTCTGATGGAGTCTGAATGGTGCAGACTGGCAGCTATTAGCTGTATGTTGCAGAATAAGTCGCTCTTTCTTCTCTGCAGGCTATGCTCATTATCGGCCATGAGGAGCTGACCATCTGTTGCTACAGTAGGAAGTCTGCAGGTAGTGGTAGAAATAAAGTGGTGCCTACTTGCCTTCCTTCTTTTACCGGCCCATCCATCTCACATTCTGTGTTTCTCTCTCTGCCATGCAGCATGTGGATCATTGGTGAGACCCTGTGAATTCTGCAATTCCAAGGCCAGGAATTCCTGCAGAATTATGCTCCAGACTCTTAGCTTTCATTTAGGGAAAAAAAGTTCCTATCCCTTAGATTGCAAAGAAACCCCTGGAAAATGGGAGCGGAGCCTAAACGATGCAGTGTTGTCTGCTGGAGTCTATGGACAGCCTGAAACAATAGCTCTGAGACACATTAACTGGCCCATTCGTCTCCCTGTGCTGATCACTTTAATTGTCAACCTTGTGAATTATTTCACTTCTGATCATTTTAGCTCAAAATCCCTAACTTGTCTCCCAGGCCCTCTGGTGCGCAAAGCTTCAGACCTCATTTAGCCAGCTGCCCCAACCTCTATTCCCACCCCACCGCAAACAACATCTAAAATGCATTGTCAATGCAGAGATCTGCAGTATACTGGGAACTAAACATGTGAGAACAGTGTCCAACCAAATATAAAAATACTTAATACAGCTACTCGACTAATGATTATTCCTATTTAATAAGACCCGCATTTTTAATTTTAGAAGAAGCTATCACACTATTTTCAGAGTGCTGCAGAATCCTTTAAGGGCAGTTTTGCTGAAGAGTAAGTACACGGGGCATTGCTCATACATATGCAGATAAAATCTAGAATTCATGCTGGCAGGTTCTTCTATGGCAGAATACTGCTGCCTGCTAGTATTAATTTTTTTGTGTATAGGAATGGCCTCTTGGCTGGTTTCTGAAAGGAAGCTGGATCATTATAAACCACTGTCTAAGCTATGCTAGTGCTAAGTGTTTAAGCTATTGTATATCCAATATTTTTAGTGTTTGTGAAAATGCTACAGAGTGATGATCAGTGCTGCAATCTGAGGCCTTGATTCAGGAAAGTTAAGCAAGGGGTTAAGGGCACCTTCCTGAACACAGATGCTTTCCTGCATCAGAGCCCCAGTTCAGAAATAATTCTGATTGAAAAGGATTGGGCCTGAAGTCTGAATAAATACAGAGAGGAGAACAATTGACATAAAGGATAAGATGTCATCAAGGAGATGCTGATGCTTCTGGGAAGGATACATATATATCTGCTTCAGAGTAGCACAAATGTCAGTTTAGTACAAGGCACCATAGTAAAAGGCAACCACTGATCATGAATCCAGTAGTATCAGAGAATGGGCACGATAGCCTTGCTTCTCTTCACCGTGGAAGGTTTGATTAAGAAGCCATGCATGGCTTCATTAATTAATTGTTCAACTGACAGAGAAGAAATAGACACTAGTATCTTCAATGTTCTTCCTCATGGGGATGGTGGTGATGATGATTTATTCTTACTTTGTATTGTGATGGTGCCTAGGAGTCCCAGCCCTGCATGAGGACCCCTTTACGCTGGGTGCCGTACAGACACAAAACAAAAAGATGGTCCCTGCTGTTGTAATAAACGGGCCTACACATTTACCTGGATTGTGAAAAGTGAGTGAAAGTTCATAAAGTGTCATAAAAAGTGTAGGTGGGAAAAGGTGCAAAAAGGAAACAGAAGGAATTAGTCAAAACAAAAAACCTTACTGCTATAACTCAAGGACTGTGTAATCATGCCTGGTAAACAAGAGAAGTGTGGAATCAGGAATCAGTGAACCACAATTGGTGTTGGATATTAGGCCTATCTGGTGGACAAAATCATGAGTGGATGGGCCATTCCTCCCATAACTCCCTTTTGGGGTCCTCAGAAAGAGGCTTTTGGGGGGAAACGAATGGACTGTGATGCTGGCTGACTGAAAGACAAGAGATGGGGAAGGACAGCAACGGGTTAAAGAGCAGTTCTGGGCTCAGGAGGCCCCGTTCCTCTGCCCTTGCTCAGCATGCTCCAACTGAAGGCAGAGTTTATAAGGGAGTTGGCTGGCTCAGTGAGAGGTGACTAAAGCAGAGAGAAAAACTTGATCTGGAAACTCTGGAGGAGAACAGAGCCAGATCCAGACTGGGAGAAGGAACTTCAGTGAGTGCCAGTCCTTGTGGGCCAGAGGCAGGTAGGCAGCCCTCGAAATAGCGCTTACAGGTATAAACTGTAGCATGCTGTAGGAAAGAGGGAGATTGATTTGAGGCACCCCAAGATGGAAGATGCTGGACAAGCCTAACAGGGCCTTGGGTCAGAACCCAGTGGAGCAGGAGAGCCTGGGTTCTCCTACTTCTCTTACTGCAACCACTAGGTGGGGTGGCCACTGGGAATTGCAACCACTAGGCAGTGGACCACGGACCTGTGGCACACCTAAATTAATACAACATTGCCCCAAGGAGCAGATGCAGATGGACTAATGGGAGAGTACAAGATAACAGTGAGACGGTATTGGTCAACATGATGCACAGTGATCCCAGCTGCCTAACCTTTGCCAAGGTATTTTTTTAAAAAAACATCATGGCAAAAGGGAGTTTTAATGAGGGATTTGTAGAAGGACAATGAGATGGCTCTGCAGACATTTGCAGAGCTTGTCCCAAATGGTCAGGGGTCTTGTGGGAGAGAGAAAAATGGTGCTTGTTTGAAATTTTAACAAGTAGACAATGGAGGCTGCCGTTACTGGCAAAGTGGAGCTGACATCTTGATAGCACATGACAGACAATAGGTGGGGATAGGCCATGAAGGTCTTGAAAGTAAAGACAAGTAGTTTGATGCAATGGAGAAAGGAGATGTAGTGGAGGGCTGAATTGGTCAAAGAGACAAGCTAGAAAATTATTTTTGCAATAGCATTTTGAATGGCTTGACAGGGTGAGATGGGATTTGTGAAGGCCAGAAAAGAGGATGCTGCAGTAATCGAGGTGATGAGATCCTGGGCAAGTATTTTAGCTGAGTGAATGCAGAGGAAAAGCCGTATCTTGGAGATGTTATGCAGAAAGAATCAGCAAGATTTAGACACAGCTTGGATGTGACAGCCAAGTCAAAGGTGATGCTCAGGTTACGGGGCCTGAGTGACGGGGAGGAGAGTGGTGGTCTACTGTGATCAACGGGGGGAAAAACTGGGTGGGGGCAAAGATGAGGACATGTTTTGGCCATGTTGTCTGTAAGCTCATGGCAGGACATCCACAAGGAGATGTCAGAGAGGCAGGCTGAGATTTTAGTTTGGGTAGAAGGTGAGCAGTCCGGAGCAGAGGTAGGTCTGTGAGTCTTCTGCATACAGAAGATAGTTAAATTTGTGTAGAGAATATTGCTGGGTTTTTCTTGAAATGGATTAAGATAACACTCTTATATGGCAATATTTCAAGCACTGATTCTAATAATATCAGCAACCAGCAAGTGGCGAAACACAGTCTTCTTGTATAATTACGCTCTGCAGTGAAAGGGCAGATTCATCAGTGAGCTCCTCTTGCCCCATGTTGCTTCACTGGAATGACAGTTCATTCTTTTTCTTTGTATTTATTCTTGGATTGCTGATAATTGGCTTGTGTGACTTCTCATGGATTAGCTTAAAATAGTATCATTTCTTACTGGGAAATATAACCAAATATTTATGTTCTCCAGTAAGCTTAATTAAAATTTCCCCAGGCTTATTAGCATCAAAGCCTTCTCTTTGTTTCTTAAAGAATAACAACAAGGTCACCAGATAGCCTTTTCCATGCTCTTGCAGCTCTAATAGGAAATTCCCTATTGTCCTGGGCTGTCTAGATGAAAGTCGCACACAGTCTAGAAGTAAAAAGGAACAGCTATCTTGTGACGGATGCTTGGTTCTTGTTTGGTGCATCGCTAGTGTGAAATAAGGGAAGTTTTGCAAACTTCAACAATTAACGTTAGATGTAAACCACTGTTCATTTTACCAGAACCCATAATGCTGAAGGAGTTCAGGACGGCCTGTTAGATACATTCTGGTTTTGGACCATCTGCGCTTATGAAGCAGGGTTCAGAACAGCATCTACAGTTACACAGTAGCTATGTGCCAAACGTTTACAGGGAAGAGGATTATAAATTGTACTTCACTACAGTAGGGCTTGATGGTAAGGAAACCATGACTCTGGCACTGGGGTGCCTTAAGGCGGTGGTTCTTCTGTTTGCTTCCATGTTTTCACAATGGAGAGCGAGAAGGAACCTGCCCTTTCTGATCTTCCATTCCCAGGAAGCTTGATTCATCACTGCTTTCCATGTGCCACAGGAAATGGAGGCATTGCGGGCTGGCACTGAGATATCAATCAACAAGACGGATTTGCTTTTGGCTTATGGTCCTGCTCGCCATTAATATTCTAAGGAAGTCGTCGTATCTTGTTGCTTTAATAAAAATAAATCAAACTGCTACCTGACTGAAAACACTTCCTTAATTAGCTCTGCGTCGTCATGACTAAAGATCCAAAAGGTGGAGAAGGGGGAGTAATGCCTCAAATAACAATGAGCTCATTGCTAGCTAGCCTCACAACTGTGCTCTCATCTGACATCTATATGACACCTTAACGTCATCATGTCCCTGAAATCAAGTTAGGCACTTAAACTTTTAGGCACTTTTGAAAATCTTACTAAGCAACAGACACTACCCATGCCTGCCAATAGTTGGGGGGAGGGGGAAGTAGAGTGAGGGCAGCTGGCTTCACATGTGTTACTGAGCATTCTCTGTCTATGTGAGCATGCTCAGTACAAGCCAAGCAGCAAAAGGGGGGGGGGAGGGCCCAGGTGTATGTGCCCCTGTATCTGGTTGCCAACCCTCCAGGATTGTCGTGGAGTCTTCAGGAATTAAAGATTAATCTTTTTTAAAAAGATTATATCATGTGATGAAATCTCCAGCAATTGGTCCAACCAAAGTTGGCAACCCTACCCACCATGCATCGCCTCTGCTAGGCACCAATCTGCATCTTTAGTGCCTAAATACTTTCGAAAATCTGAAACTAAGCAACTTTTTAAACTGGAACTTGGGCTCTGAAGTCACTTAGGTGCTTTTAAATATTTTATCTATCCTCTTTCAGTTTCAGAGGGAGATGAATGGGACAGTTCACAGCTCTCCCTCCATTCAAATAGGTGTCTGCAAAATCAGACTGCTCAAATTCAAGGGAGTCTTAGGCCTTCATGCTGCAATCCTTACTCATCTCAATAGCTTCATCAACATCCAGGGCTGGAGGACTGAGTCCTTTAAATGGACAATTCAAATATGTTAGAAATGTCTTGCTCTTATGAATTTGTAAAAAGAACAACATTCTCTTGGTCAAATTGAAAGACATTTTTACAGTAACTATTTAATTCATTTCAGAAAAACAATCCATTACATTGCTCACAATTATAGTTGATGATATATTTGTATTGGTCAACATTCAGATTTAAAATATGACATATGCCAAACTACTTTTTAAACATATTACTGGCGAAATCTATAATTGGGAAACTTTCTAATTTCAGTATATGTTAAGTTTTCGTCTATATTGGAAATGTACAGTACATTAAAGCATAAGATGCATTTTCAGAAAATTTGTTTTCTTAAGAGGACAGTAAGAATTTTGTCAGCTCAGGAGTCTAAGTAGCTGTTTTCGGTACAGAGACAAGGTGGTTGAGAGAGCTTTTATTGGACCCACTTCTCAAAACTCTTCATGTAACTGCTATGACACTTCTGCATATTTGCAGTACAGGCCAGCAGAGGGAGCAATAACTTTTTGTTTGTATCTGAACTTTCTTTTAGCGTCTGACGAAGTGGGTATTCACCCACGAAAGCTCACGCTCCAAAACGTCTGTTAGTCTATAAGGTGCCACAGGATTCTCTGCTGCTTTTACAGATCCAGACTAACACGGCTACCCCTCTGATTCTTTTTGAAAGTTTACCTTTATCCCTCTCAATTATTGGCATTCTTTTGAAAAGTTGTGTTTAAGGAGCAAAGGGCTGACTGTCGTCTTTAGCTATTAAAAATGGATACAAACATAATGTTCTCATCAGAAGAATTATTCCAATTTAGTTTGAGATACAATAATATTCTTATAATTCCCTCATCCTCCCCAGTAGAAACTTTTGCCCACAAAGTATAAGTAATATGCAACTGTCTAAAATGTGTAAAGGCAAGCTGGCAAAGACTTTATACTTAGTCCTATAATTTATCTTTTTGATGTCACGTGACGCTAGATCAATTTTTTTTATCAACAATCACTTTCCAAAAGAAACATGCTGGAAATTCTAGAAAAGCCCAATAAAGTTGTAGTAAATTATTCTTAGCTATCAGAGTCAGATAACATTTTACCCAATGGCCAGGAAGTTATGAGAGATTCTTGTTGCTTTCACCGTGTGGTGAGTTTTTAGTCTCACTGATTGCAAATGAAATATTTTCTGATGAATCGCTTGACTCTGACAGAAATTTGCCTTGGACTGAAACTATTATGCCCCTGCTTTGCTTTTATATGGTTGGTTGTTTTTTAAATAAAAAAAACATTGCTACTACAGGTCAAGTTAAGGTCTCTTTTCTAACAGTTTTTTAGCAGTCACTCTTTTCAGTAACTTCATGAATTGATTTTAGATTTTTCTCCTGTAGTAAAACATTCTGAAACTATTTTCACATTGTATGCCCAGTTAGTCAGGAGGAATTCAGTACAACAGTTACATAATCCTTATTTGCATGATTGGGTCCCAAAGTCACTTGATTATTTATAAAAGCAGCAGAGAATCCTGTGGCACCTTATAGACTAACAGACGTTTTGGAGCGTGAGCTTTCGTGGGTGAATACCCACTTCGTCAGACGCAGGTAGTGGAAATTTCCAGGGGGCAGGTATATATAGCTGCTAGCAAGCAAAGCTAGAGATACGAGGTTATTAGTCAGGAGGGTGAGGCCTGTCTAGCAAGTAAGAGTGTGAAAACAAGGGAGGAGAAACGGTTCTGTAATTGCAAACATTCACCAGTCTTGTTGAGTCCAGACTGATAAGGTCCAAATTTGCACAAGAGGTCGTGAGACATGCAAGCCTCTCCACCACTACAAGGTGGTGACTAAGGAGAGATGTAGAACATCATGGAAGAGAGGAATTTTCAGGAGGGATCGGAAATGAGACTAAGATAGTGGCTGTCTGGATTTTATAGGGAGTTTTCCCATGTAGAAAGGGGCAATGTGAGGGGAAACATAAAGACTTTAAGCAATAAGTTGACTGGGCACATAATGGTCTGGGTAATGGCTGCCAAGAGGATTGATGTGACAGTAGGTTACTAAGTCAAGTACGATACTAGAGGTGGGGATTTTTACTTATGCCCTACTGACAGGTCTATAAAGGAAGTTTAAATAGGTAGACTTTAAGATATGGCACTTGGCATTTGATAAGCCAGGTGCAGTCATCTATTATAATCTCTAATGTTTGGCAAGCTTTGTGAATCGAAACATAAAAAATGGTCTCATTCATGTTATTGAATTAAGTCCACTCCATCAACATTTGTATCTCTATAATCATCTTCTCCAAGGTAACCCAATTTTTGTGCTTGTGGATGAAAGTGATTAAATTACCGTTGGCCAGATTTTATATATGGCACCATTGTTTAACAAATCATCTTGTCCAGGAGTACACGTAGCTCTGTAACCTGGAGAAGCAAGAGTCAAACTTTCTTTATAGAATGTATTTCCTACTTTCGTACAAAATCAATATGCATTACCTTATTTTTCTATGTTGTTCTTTCCCCCGTTGTCACCCACAAGGCCGGTTCCCTAAGGAACACCTAATACCAGTGCACCCAAAGCAACCTGGATGTGGGTGCTGAGGTGTTCACATCCTTCGGGATGGGGCGTGCTCCGGGGAGGTGGTTTATTTAGGATTTATTGTTCGCGTCAGGGTGGCGCTGGAGGAGTTTTCTTGTCCTATGTAGTTGTTTTTGATGTTTCAAAGCTCCGGCATGGCGCTTCGGAAACGTCCCGGGGTTTCCAGCGTCTGGCCTTGGCGACGGCGTAACGAAAAGCTCTGAGCACTCTTGCTCGGGGAGGCTGGGTCTGCTTATGGATGGTCAGGCAGTGCTATCTCTGCCGGCGGGGGGCTTCGGATTGGCATGGTGCTCGTCGGGGCCCGCGGGTGTTACTTGCCTACCACATGAACAAAAGTAGCGGGTGCAGTCTTTGCGATGACTGAGCTCAGTTCTTAGTGGTCTGAGTTTTCTTATGGGTGGTAATGCTTGAGGGAGGCCAGTAGTTCAAACAAAAGTAGCCCAGCCCCTGGTTGTTCACATCCGGGATGTGCATACTTGGTGAAACTCACAGCCAGAGTAGATTAGGTAGCCATACACTTTTAACTAGCAGAAAGTTAGGTCTATTCCATATAGTGAACTTTTGGGCTGGATAGACTAGGTTTAAGTGTGGAGGGGTTGAGGTGCTCACAGTTTGTATCTTGCTCTGATATCTGAAGTGTGTCCATATTTTCTTTCGAGTGGAGTCTAGGGCCAGATGTAATATACAGAGGGGAGCATTGGCCTGGCATATGATGTGCCCCGGTATTATTACATTGTGGACGTGACAGGTGATAACGCTAGGAGTGTGACTGCCGAAATCCGTAGGTTCCTAAGTTGAATGGTTGCGATGGGTGTAAAAGTGGTGAGAGGTTTGTTGCCAATGGATTCTGTTCCCTGAAGCTGAGGTTTCATGGTACGGTGTATGCATTGCGTGGTGGAGAATATACACGTTTCCAGGTGGCCAAGTGTCTTGGGCAAAGGATGGCCCTGCCCCACCCAAGATCCGTGAAAGTGTGGAAATCAATTGTCCCAGGATGGTGGTAGAATCCGATAACGTGGAGGGGTAGCCTGGGGGCTGTAAGTGATGGCCCCAGGAGTCCTGTTTGGTTTCTTTCTGGGTTTGTCTTGCCGTAGGGAAGACAACAGCTGGTACAAGATTCTGTTTGTAACATTGTCCTCATCGTGCGGTGTATTGTTCTAGTTTTGGAGATATTGTCTTTGTGGAGATTTTGTAGTGGTTGTCTATGATTCTAGCAGGGGTATAGAGCAGATGCCAGGTTGTACTCAGTGCTTTGTGTAGACCATGGAATCGTGTGATGTGCCAGGCATGGAAGACTGGAGCATGAAATGGTGGACAATAACGATAGCGGTCGATAGGTTTATGATAGTATGTGAAGTGGGTATCATCAGTGAATAATTCAACTTATTGCAACGTGGTGTCCTAGAATGAGAATCTCCTGTGTAGATTGGTCCAAACATGAGAGGAACTCCGAGACGGAGGTTGGATAAAAGTTGATTCGACGTTGTGAAGTCTCACTCCGTGAGTATTGGGATACCATGTGTAGCCGATATGTTTGCACCTCATGTTCATGTATACCCTAGATTCGCCTTGAGTCCGGCAGACCGGCGACAAGTAGGTGTTCACAGAAGTTCGCCAACAAGAAACTGTATAATATGTGTAGGACGGTGAGCAGGGCAGAACAGAAGAGCACCCAGTAATAAATAAGAACGGAAATTCCAGTACAAATGGTCACAAGGATCCATCTAGCCCAGTATCTGTCTACCGAAGTACACCAATGCCAGGTGCCTTGCCTGGGATGAGGGTATGGTTAGAAGAGACACTTTATCTTTGGGGCTGAAGACGTGTATTGGATTAGAATTACCATAATGCGGGGGGTTAGGGGTACCTAACAGGACCTCTCCTGAAAAGGGCCGAATGACAGTCTGGAAAAATACATGAAATGCTCGCAGAACCAAGCATCGTGGAAATGCTTCATAACAGGCAGTCGTGAATAGAGAACGCAGATGGGCCATGAGATATCCGGGAGATTCTCTATACCTGTCGTCACTTCAAGTCTTCGCCGACTTGCTGTCATAAAAACTCCGCGAATGACAACACACTTATCCTTTAACCCAGCTCTCACTTTTTGGAATCGCAGACATATATCATCCAAAGAAGGCTGATAAATGGAGTGCTGTTGTCAATGCATGAACAGGTCTGACATACCAGAGACCGCAGTCACAACCACCATCAGCTAGGACGCACGTCCACAGAGACACCACTGAGGAAGACCACTCAATAAACTGGACAAATACCAACTCAGACACGTCACCTCCTACAACGAAACACCGAGAACAAAATTCAGAGATCACGCGTTGAGCTACCGACCAAGGTTATCTTGGACTCTTATCACGACCCAAGATCTCACACACACCAGAGACAATTCCTGACGCCTAAACATATCATCTACGGGCAGGGCACGACTCAAATAGATGGTACTGTGCGGATTAATGTGGACTCTCTCACTCAGACCCTAAAAATGTCCACAGCACGTCCTCCACCCACTTCCGTGTATCACACCCCACACGATTTCCTGAGGTAAATTAGCAACGCATTGGCTATGGAATCCCAGAAACAAATCCGAGGTTTCATCTAGCCACCTATGGATAGAAAGCTCTGTCTTACACAGCAAAGATCACACTATCAGATGGATACAGCTTTAGGAACTAAAAGTCTACGCATATGCCACAGCATCACTGGACGCCTGATCACTCGTGTGCCCTTCTTGATCACCTCCCACCTAGCACACAATTTTCAAGTTGATGACAATATAACCTCCGAGACAGTGGCACTGCTGGCACCCGCATGGCCCACAAAAGCCAATATTAATGCTGCCTGAACAACGCTTCCCTCGACTCTCGTCTCTCACGCCCTCTCCTAACTACGACCTACATTGAAGAAATCTTCAACATACGGGTAACCAGGCAGCTTCCACCCCCGCCACCGCCCACAATACGCCAGTATGACCTGCTGCTCGCCCCCCTCCGCCCCCGCTCCCCGCCCCACCCACTCCCATGGGAAGAGACCAGAAATCCGCCATGATTACTCAACGCAACCCACAACTCCACGCACACAGCCAGAAGACCTGGACCGAACTCTTTACACAAGAACGTATCCAACTTTCTCAAACCACCGGTGCAAATAAGTGATGGTCACATTGAGACACCACTCTATTCAAAAACCTACGACCGCTACGCCCTTCATGGCTTCCAGCTTCTCCTGGGCATCACACGATCCATGTCTACAGCAGCACTGGAGGTACAACCGCGATCTGCTTCTGAAACCCCTCAGACAGAGACCAACACCTACAAATCTCCACCACACGCACTCAAACTACAATACCCCACGAGGAATAGGAACAGATAACAGAGCCAGACGTTAACCCAGAGGCCCCCTACCCTGCGTCAAGACAAACCAAAGAAAGAAAACCAAGTCAGGACTCCAACGGCCATCACTTATCAGCAACTCGCAGCTAAATATACCCCTCCAAGCGCTCTCTAGGGATCTACAACCATCCTGGACAATTGATCCTTCACACTTTCACGGAATCTTGGGTGCAGCCAATCCTTCCCAACAGATCAACCTGCCAACCTGAAAAGTATTCTCACCAGCAACAGTGCATCACCGATACCAATAGTAACTCTAAGCTCAGGACACCCAATGCCATGCAACACTAACTCGATGCCAACTCTGCCCACATATACAACACAAGCGACATCCATCATCGAGACTCTAAACCAGAATCAAGTCATACCACACATTGGTCCATTCAAGCCTGCTAACGCCACCAATGTAATCCTACGCACATATGCAGCACCGCCCCTTCTTGCCTATGATACATCGCTGCCAATGTGCAACAATACGGATAATAGGATAGAGACACACTTGGAGCACATAATCAGATATCAGGAATGGCAATATATGGCAAAACCTGAGGAGAGTCACTTCAACGCTCCTGGCCACAGCATAAGCAGACGCTTGAACGGTGGCCTATCCTGCTAGCAAAAAAAACTCAGGAACCAGACTTCAAAGAGAAACTGCTGAGCTTCAGTTCATTTGCAAATTGACACTATCACTCTGGACTCAACAAAGAACTGTGAATGCTTGCCAATTACAGAACCATTTCTTGCCCTCCCTTGTTTCACACCTCTACTGCTAGAAACAAGGCGGCTCACCACTCCTGACTGAACTAACCCTGTATCTCTAGCTTGCTTGCTAGCAGATATACTAGTACCTGCCCCTGGCAAATTTCCACTACTGCGTCTGAGCGAAGTGGGTCATTCACAACACGTAGACTCACGCTCCAAAACGTCTGTATCTATAAGGTGGCCAAGACATTCCTCTGCTGCTTTACAGAATCCAGACTAACACCGCGACCCTCACTTATTACATAGTATTATTCTAACCTTAATAAATCAATTGTCAAACACATATTACAAATATTTTTATCCTCTTTATAACACAACCGTCAAAAAATATATTTTCTCACCTACTGTCGGGTCCTAGTCAAAACTCATAACGTGCACAGAATCTGGAAACAAGTGATCCCTTTGGCATGATTGATGCCATACACATTCTGTCTAACAAAATCATTTTCTCAAAAGCCAAGGTCATGATCCCACTGAGGTCAATAAGGATTTTTTGCCCTTGATACTTCAAATGGGAGCCAGTCTTTTGTTCGTTAGCTGCCTCGATATGTACTCACGAGAGTAAACTACTTTTCTCTGTACCCAGACATACTGTTATAAAGTAGCAAGAGGGTAACTTTTACTAGATTTAACAGACTATGGACGTTGGTGGAGAGAGTGTGATCAAGTCTTATAGTTGTTAGAACAGTGGGTTGCTGAGCGGTATTTATCCTACCAGGCGTGGCACTGTTATGCAGTTTTCAGTTCTTAGTGGATTTCCAAAATTCTTTAAAAGCAGCACTGAATTTTGCACTGTTGCAATAGTGAGGGTATTCATGGTATCCTGGCCAAATACTCGCTCCTTGAAATTAGTGACAGGATGATTCCAGGTCTGAAATCTGTAACCTTTATCAATTGTGGCATTTTCCTACACAAGGTGGTATGAAAGTAATGAAGATTGTGAAAATGATCAGAATACTTATGAATGCTGATCCTTATGAACACTTCACATTCAAATAATACACCAGAAATGGGAACATTGTGGCTATTTTTAAGGCTAGTGACTCAGCTCGACTTTGCTTTGCAGTTTTGAAAGTAAAATAAAGTTTCCTTATTGAAATGCTATTTCCCCAAAAATGGATCTTGATTTTAACCTTCTTGGAAAAAACCTACATCTTTTTTTTTTTTTTTTTTTTTTTTCTGTTGCTGTCTGTCTCCTGTTGCCAACCTGCTGCAGATTATTCATGTCAGTTGCAGTTAATTGGCTATTTGAGGACTGTGAAGTCTTTGATTGGCTACATTCAATATGGTTCCAAGAAATAGTGGCTTAGTCTTTCCTAACAATGTGTTCAAATGTTTACCAGTGATATAACTTCCTCAGTTTTGACACTCTTCAGAGTCAGCCTATTGCGTCCAGTTTTGTCTTCTTCATATCCCAGTGGCAGGCTTAGAACAAATTGTATCCACTTTAAACAATAGTTATATTTGCTGCTCAGTGTCCTAAAGCTGGAAGCTCGGTTTCGTGATATAAATAATATGCACAGTTGGACATCTACGTTAACCATGTATGATGAGATCACTTCCAGTAACATTTTGAAATACGGTGATGTGAAAAACATCTGGTGGTTGTGCATTTGATTTAAACTTAGACAGCTTGGACAAAGGGACTCTATACTTCTTAAGTTCTGTACTTTGTGGAAGTTTCCATACAATTTACTCCTTGCACATCAAATGTAGGCACTTCTATGACCTCTTTTTTTCAAATGTATTAACTATCATATTCAGCTTTAAAATATCTTCTCATTTATCCCAGAAATTCCCCTTCCTACACCCCAAAAAAGAATCCAGCAAAAGGAGTGCCCTGCTGAAAGTAGTAAGGTAACTTTTATTATCTATTATATGCAGGGTCAGCTTCAGCCGTCCATCCCGTGACTCTTGATTTCAGTGGGCCAGTAGCTGGGCTGGATTTGGCAAACTGTATGTGGAAGAGACAGGAGCCAAATCAAATATTCTTAGTGAATACCAGACATATAAAAAAAAATGGAGAAAAATACCCTGAATATCATTGCTTGGAAAAGGTATTTGGAAAAAGGTTGCCCAGGTTAGCCTATGTTGAATGCACATGGCTAGCTTTCCCCAACAGGTGGAGCAAAGGAACAGGCATTGGCTCACTCTTCTCCATCCTATCAAAAGATCTGGCTGGTGGTTTTCCCTCTCTCCTAGGTCACATAGGGAGAACTCCCAAAGATGCCTTACTAAGGAGAAGGGAAGGGAGAATCTACACATAGAACATCTTCCCTTCATCTCTGTGGGAATGAGCAATTTAGGTCTGCTCACAAAAAGAAACAACTGAGACCATAAACAACATCCCAGCCCCTGCAAGTTAGCTTTTCCCAGGATAAAGAAGAGCATTTTCAGTGCCTCTCACACTATACATGATCCCTCTGCGACTTGGTAAAAAATATCATCTCAGTGGAAATCACTGCATGACAAGCAAGTGGTTGATCAGGAGAAAAGAGCTGGTAACTGATGGAAAGACCAACTTTGATAATCCCATTTCTCTGCAGGGGCCCTCTGTGATGAAAGAAGTAACATCCAGAGGGAGCGGTGAGTCATCTCCATAGAAGGGAATGTTACTGTGATGTGGGACTCAAGAGCTTGTGGGAACAAAAGAAATGAGAGAGCAATGTCTTCACCCAAATGCAGCTAGAAATCGCTTCATACAGTAAACAGACTGTATATAAGGTCTATCTGTATCTTCCCCTGTATTGCACCATTTCCTTCTGTTTGTAAATTATTTATAATCTGTTCCTGATGCCTTCAGATTGCATGTCAGGGGAAGCATGAGTGAATATTAGGATATGCTACTGCACAGGTACTGTAATGGTCTCATTATTCTCCAGGACACAAACGTCACTGTCTAATAGATAAAGCCTCACGCTAATGAGAAATTAAGTAGTGTATATCAACAGCTGCTCATCAAGATACAGTCCTTATGAGTAAACTTGCTGGGTGTGTTCAGAAGCCATATAGCCAGTTGGGCAGTTGACTTCAAAGAGAGAGATGTCAGTTAATACTAGGGCCTAATCACTGCTGTATTTTTACTGCAATGTGGCAACCTTTTCCTGATGCCTCTTGGGTGTGTATTGAATGCCGCAGGGGGACGTGTTGCTTCTCCTTCTAGGCTTCACTTTGTATTTCTCTCGCTCAGTATCTTTGTAGTGCTTTATCTTGCCTTTCCCCAATTCCACATTGCTCCTCTCTCTTCCTTCCACTTTGTAGTCTCTCTTTATTCCTCCTCATTTTATTTTGTTCCCCTATTTCCCTTCCCGTTCCTCCTTTCTCCATTTTACATTCAGTCTTGTTTGTTCCTGCTGCTTTTTCATGGGCCGGCATCATGCCTGGTGTAATTAACCTGAATTCAGCAGAGTCATGTAAGAGATGAATTTGGCGCTGTCTCTGGAAAGCAAGTGTTCTAAAGAGCAATATGAATGCAGTCAATATGGTGTCTGTGTCTTCAAAACAAAAAACATACAGTACGTGAGAGAGGAGCAGCAACGCAGCTCATTAGTTACCATGGTAATGATGCTGTTTAGCAAATTGTATAAAGGAAAATTCTACTTAGATGGCCAAAGACATGAATTAGAGCTGTCCCTTGGCAGGTTTCACTTAGAAACTGGTGGTTTAAAAATGTGTGTATGTATATTTCTAGTTCTTCATTTCTCAACTGACTGTCCTTTCCGAAACGTGGAAAGTATTCGGAGAGACGTTGCCATGTTTCCCACGTCTTTACTTGATGCCCTACTTACAGCTCTTCTGAAGCAATTCTTCCTTGTATAAAACAAACTATATAGGCCAGGATTTATTTTTTAGGACTGATCTGTGGTGGCTGCACAGAGAACCAACCTCCCCTGCCCCCCTCTCCCCTTCACAGTGTAACTGTATCTGACCCATAAATAAAAATATTTTCTCCACTGCCACAAAACTGTACACCCTGAAAGCAGAACCTTGTCAGCTTTCACTTAAGCTTATTTTACAAACTCAGTCCTTGCACCGTAGCCCCCACTGGCAGTCTCAGCCCCATTTCGCTGCAAAGGTTTAATAGCGCTGCTGTAGGCTAGTCTTACATTGCTTGAGCCTTCGTTAGTTTTACAGAATAAACAGCAGTGCATTACTCATGTGCACTGAAAAAAATTAAACTAATCGCTTCCCACCCAAATTAGAGATGGATTTCGAATCACAATTTCAGAGCCAATATTTTGGTTGGGGGAGAAGGGAGATTCTCATCTTGCGGCTTTGGCCCAGTTCTAACGGAAAGAAGGTACATTCTGTGATTGAAACATCCATGATTTTTTTAACAGGTTTGTCCACATGCTTGATCATTTACACTGTGTGAAAGTCCTGAGTCTCCCAATCCTTTGTGCCAAACACTGAGAGTCTCTGGAATTTAGCATAATAGGAATGAGGAAAATGTGATCGGCTCCTTTTTATTTTACCTAGTCCTTTGGCCTGCATAAATACGTCAGCATTTATCTGCTTGCCTTGCAGATGCGCCATCTCAAAGCTAGATCTGCATGTGCGTCCATCTCGTATGTAAGGACTCATCCAGGTTTAAGATGGGGCCAGTAATGCCCACTTCTCAGAGCTGAAGAATGTCGAGTTTCCTCTCTTTTAGGGGCATCAGAGGTGCTGAGGTTGGGGGTGCTCTGGGATTTAAGCGTCCATATAGAAGATGAGCCTTCTGGTGCTGCAAAGCACCAATTTATTGCAAGAGCTGTGTAAGACTGTGAGAAGAGAGGTACAAAAAAGCATGGATGGGAGGGGGAGTAGAGAAGGACGGTTATGCAGTAACAATGTTCTCCGTTGGAAGATTTCATTTCCTGTGTAACAGCACATGTACCCTCACGGGATTAATGCAGTTGGATCCAAGTTACATTTTCTTACAAATTCATTATGATTTTCAGCAAATTTCCTGAGGGGGGTGGGGGGGAGACACAGAAGAAAAGCTAATACATGGCCATATCCTGATCCTTGTTGAGACCCGTCTGCATTTCTCCAATGGCACAAAAAGGTCTTTAAAAAGTTTGCCCTAAACAAGCAGTTGAAGATTCCTAGGGAAATGCTCTGATGGTGTAGCAGGCTCTGTGCCACCCCTTCCTGCTTATCTCAGTGGACTGGAAGAGGATGGTGTTTGTTGGAGATGTGGACTGGTGTGGCTAGAGTAAACCATGCTCTGGTAAGAGACCTGTAAGATGTCTAAATAATGACTGCTAGAAATTACACCAAGGGCAGATCTGCCACCTGTCTGGCCCCAGCCACCTTCAGCCCCTTCATACGTTTGTCCCTTCATGGGTATTGAGCCCACAGTTCCCATATGCAGATATCTTAGTGGTGGTCAGGAATTTTACAACAGAATGTTTGTTTGAAAATGTTGATTTGTCGAAACTGAAATTGGTTGTGGGAAAAGGTTGGTTTCAGTGAATTTTTTCTAATTCAATTTTTTTTGACAAAATAATTGAAATTGTTAAAACACCACCTTGACATTTTCAAAATGCAAAGCTTTGGGCTTTATTTTTGCTTCTAAGCCCATTCTTCCCCCCCCCCCCCCAAATATTAGTTAATTTATACTAAAGGAAGGTTAAACATTTTTAAAGATCTAAATTGAGACAAAATGTTTTGATTAACCCATCTATTTATTTTTTTCAGATTAGCAATGTGTGACCATTGTCAAGACTTTGACTTTTCATCCCTGTTTGGGACAGGAACATTTTTTGAAACCTCAAATACTCTCACAATATGGAAAGTTTCACATTTCCCTCCTAGCTCTAATTTTACTCCTAAATCTCTCTCTTGCCATATAATGAATTGAGCAATCTACTCCTTTACAATTATACTACTGTGAATGTGAGTACTCTTGTGCATGCTAAAAACAAAACAGAAACCTCAAATCAAAACAAACCCTAAGAAATGCAGGAAACATTAGATTTGTGTGTCTTCCAGAAATTACTTTGCAGTGAATTTCCTCTTTGTCACTGTTTCAGTATGAGTCTGTTTCCAGGTTCTGTGCATAGTATTCACAGAGTTAGGATTGTAGGATATTATGAGACTTCTTAATTATTGTAATTTATACTATAGAGCAGTATAATTCACTGCTTTTAACACTAATCTACAGTCAAGCTTTGGACTAATAAACTATTGCATTATCATCCAGGAATATGAAAAACAAACCAATCACAATTTGAGCCATGTATGTAGAGTTATGGTGCTAGTCAACGTCCTTCTTGTTACTTTTGCAGGATCTGGATATACACATCTTTGTGAAATAGCATATGTTGTAGCAAATAGGAAATGTGAGAAGATATAAAGAACTCATCGAGCATTTCATCCCAGAGACATTAGTATTAGGCCCTATTATATTCTACCTCTATGTTTCTGCCTCTGATCTTAAATCAGTCCTTTTTCACTTGCTTTACCAAAACCTTGGATCCAATCATTGCGAACCCTTGGTATGTAAAAGTCCCCACTGGCACCAAGAAGTGTCCTGCACAGAGTGGATTTCCAGTCAAAGATCTGAACTTGGGCTATCATTCAAAAGTCTTCAGTACGTGCTACAAAATGCTTCACTGGAAACTATCAGAGATTCTAAACAAGCTGTGATTTATTACTTCCCCATAAAAGGGAACTTCCAGGGATGTGCACTGGAAGAATACAATAATTCTGTGCAAACTCGCTGGGAAGCCTATGAACCACAAAAAGGTTGAGAGAACCTAAGATCCTGGTTTTGCAGACCAATTACCGGTGATCAGTAACTGGAAAATATTCCTCCAACCAAACTGTCTACGTACTGAGTCTGACTCATCTAAAACCAGACTACTAAGACAAGTCACCTCTCATAATAAACTTGGCTAGCCCAACACATAAATATTCTTTTCAAGTAGCCACATAACTATATCCATAAAGCATGTTCTTCTAAGCCTGCTGTGGGTCATTTTCCATGAAAGCACAACCCAGGCATGATAATCCCAGCTACTATATAACATCTGCTCTACATTTTCACATGATTTATGTTAACTTATTGCAAACTATATATATACATCTATATGGATGATAGCCATGGTTAAAATGCCAACCTCACATAAAACAACATCGAAAAAATAAAAATTTTGCTTATTACTATAATGCAATCAAATGTGATGTATTAATTTAAAAAGCTATTTTGTGACCCAAATTCATGCTGGGCACGTCTAACATTTTTAAAAAAATCCACATCACAGTTTTTGATATAAAAGACTTGGGGGCCAGATGCATACTGAGTAGCATTTTACTCCGAGTTAGCCATGGATTTCAGTGGGACTGAAGTAGTAAAGGTATCCGAGTATTTGACAGCTCCATTAAGTTGCCTGGTTTTGTGTGAACACTCAGGAACCTCTTGTTATTTTGTGTCTTGTAAGGGTTACAACATCAGTTCACGTTCATCACATGTCTCCACTCGCTCCCCTCTTTAATTTTATTCTTTCAAGGACAAATCCTTTTTTATTTTTCCCCTTAAGAGAAAATGTTTTTCTGGCTGAAGGGAAGCCTGAGTTCTATATTAGGAGAAAGTAAAACTCTCACTGAATACCAGGATGCCACAAAGGGGACTCTATGGACTGGATTTGTGTTTTCATTAGAATTCTTCTCTCTCTTCCTTCCTACTCCTGTCACTCAGTTGGTCTCCTTTTTTTGTTGTACTTTGTTGTGCTCTACTTTTCACCCTGACTTTTCCCGCTTGAAGTTTTCTCTCTGCTGCTTTATTTCAGTCTCTCTAAGCAGAATGGCAACCAAACAGCATTGGAGTTGGAGTCCAATTTCGAAGTGTGCCCAGCTAGCGTGTCAAAAGGCAGGTTGGGCACTCTTCTAACATTACAAAATTAAAAATCATCATTAAAAAAATACAGAGGAATTAAGTCAGACCTTGGGCCAGATCCTCAGCTGGTGTAAATCAATATAGCTCTATTAACTTCAATAGAGCAACCTCATTTCACACCTGATCAGGATGATGATGATGATGATTTTTATTATTATTTGTGTTTTGATAGTGCCTAGATATCACCATTGAGATCAGGGCCCTGTTATGCTAGGTGATGCACAAACTCAGAGTTGGGAGAGTGGTCCTTCCAGGCCGTATGTAACCCTTTGATATAATAAACTGATGGAATATCTTGCACAGATGCTGTAACGAACTGTCATAGTAATGCACCATAATGACTGGTTTGTGGAGAGCCACAATCCATTTGGTGACCAGCTGCCAGTCTGGGCTTCCAACACTGAATGCGACTGATTGATAAGGCCTGATCCTGCGAACTTTAAGTTGTGTGAGAGAGGACAGTCCGTGTGAGGATTCAGTTCTGCTTCCATTGGATGAAAGTTGCCCCAGAGCACAGGTTGAACACAAGGCCTGTGCACCCAGTAAGTCCCACTTAAGCATTCAGAACTGGTGGCTAGACCTTGGGTTGGCCTGTGAGAGGGTGAATTTTACGCAAGTGACCTATTTGGTTGCTTTCTAGCGGACTAGTCACATGAATACAATTACTCATGTGACTAAAGGTTAGAAGCGCTGGACCTCAGGAGATCTAGGCTGAAATCCTGGCCCCACTGAAGTCAGTGAAGTTTTGCCATTGACTTCAGTGGAACTGGGATTTCACCCTGGTTTCTATTTCAAGTTCTGCTGCAGATTTACCTTGTAACTGTAGACAAGTTGCTTAACTTATCTGTGTGCATCCCCTGCATAAAATTGGGATAATACTTATATTCCTCAAAAGGACATTGTAATGAGGTCCTAGATTGGGGGTGCTGTATACATGTAAAGCACAATTAAGTTTATATAGTAACTAAACTGTTGTGATATTTTTCTCATCCATTCTCCTCCGTTAATGTTAACTAGTCGGAGCTTGCATCTCACTCATGTTTCCTTCTAAATGATTCCCCTTTGAGATGAAAATTAAAAGCAGCCCTTGCCAAACAGGCTTCAATAGCAGCAAGAAATCAGCTGTAGGTGCTCAAATGGATTTGAATAACAGCTTGCAATTATGATATGCTCTACAATATGTTTTTCATTTTCTTAAGCAAGGCATTTATTAGACAATAGCATAGTGTGCTTTATGCTGAAAGGCAAGAAAATTGAAGAGAAGCTTAGAAGGTGGAGTAACAAGAGGAAAGAGTGTCCTTGTTTAGTAAGGGACCTTTTTTACAATTCAGTCTCCTTACTGTTTTTCCTGGTAGAATCAATTTTATGTGACTATTTTTTGAAGCTGACTGGGGCCTTCCATTGTAAAAATGTTCTGTGGTTCAACTATTCTTTTCCTTTTTAAAAATCTTCAACTGTGAGTGGCAATTATGCACTCACTGTGTCCAGTTTTGGGCGCCACACTACAAAAAGGACGTGGAACAATTGGAGAGAGTCCAGCGGAGGGCAACAAAAATGATTAGAGGACTGGAGCACATGACTTATGAAGAGAGACTGAAGGAACTGGGCTTATTTAGCCTGCAGAAGAGAAGACTAAGGGGGGATTTGATAGCAACCTTCAACTACTTGAAGGGATGCTCCAAGGAGGAGGGAGCTAGGCTGTTCTCAGTGGTGACGGAGGACAGAACAAGGAGCAATGGTTTGAAGTTGCAGTTGCGGAAGTCGAGGCTGGATATTAGAAAAAACTTTCTGACTAGGAGAGTGGTGAAGTATTGGAATGGGTTACCTAGGGAGGTGGTAGAATCTCCATCTTTAGAGCTATTTAAAGTCCGGCTAGACCGCACCCTGGCTGGGATTATTTAGGGGAAGTGGTCCTGCCTTTAGCAGGGGGTTGGACTAGATGACCTCATGAGGTCCCTTCCAACCTTTTGATTCTATAATTGGATTTTTTAAATACTCCTTAATTATTACAAATGTTTTTTGGAACATGTGAGCAGCTCTTTCTATGAGTTAATTTCCTAGCAGGTGCTCACCGTTAAGGCAAATCTTTGTGCCATGCTTTGGGTCCTATAATGCTGCTGGGAGACAGATAAATCTCCATGTTAAAGCAGGGCAAACTTTTTGCAGTTGAACAATGTATTCAACTTATCATTATTTACTTGTATTATAATAGTGTCTGGATGCTGCCACCAAGACCAGGGCCTCATTATACTAGTCATGTAATTGCCTATAATACACAACAGTCCTTGCCCTGAAGAGTTTACGGTCTAAATTGGGAAGCCAAACAAAATCTGGGAACAAGGAAGTGTTGTTACGTCTATTTTACAGGTGATGGAAGCTCAGCCATGAAGATTCGGTGACTTGTCCAAGGTCACTTAAAAACCCTGTGACACAGTCAGAAATTGACTCCAGATCTCCTGATTCCCAGTTCAGTGCCTTAAGCATAAGACTAACCTTCCTCTTGATGAATCCTAGGACTGGAAGGGACTTCAAGAGGTCATCTAGTCCAGTCCTCTGCACTCATGGTAACTAAGTATTATCCCTGACAGGTGTTTGTCTAACTTGCTCTTAAAAATCTCCAATGTGCCCCAATTTTTGTTTGCAAATTATCCATGAATAGACAGACTTTTACAAATGTGTATACTGTTCTAAGTTACTCAATTAGTGGTTTATAAGAATATATTCTACCTACGGGTTATTTATCAACTATTATTCACCATGACTATTATGGTGAATATTTGCTATTTCTAATTTGTGCTGTCACGTGGAATTGTTTCTGCTCCCTGCGTAACTCACATAACCCAGATTGCTTTCTGGATGGCTGTGCAAAAGCTTCCATCATGAATGCAAATACATGATCATTCATAACACTGTCACTTTCCCTGGACCTTCTGGCTAAAAATAGTGTAAGGTCCCTGGAAAGTGACTCACGGGGTTTAAAGCAAAGGTTCACAAAGAATTACCTCCACTCTCTTGGATGTTGTTCATTGATGAAACTTGCTCCTAAAAATGGGATTTGTACCCAGAGTTAGAGTGAAATGATGTCTTGGATTTTTCTGGGGTAGCAGTCAGATTTTCCTGGTAAGTCAGAAAGGAGGAATGTATGATGTCTTTCCATAAGTATTGCAGCAGCACAAGAGTCTGCTTGTGGGATCTTGCTTTCTGCCCTCACTTCCCTGTATCACCATGTAGAACGGGGTCACAATCAAGCTCTGATTTATTTTCTCTCAATCATTTTTCCAGGAGTTTTATTCAGATTTCCTGCCCCCCTCTAAACACTGTATTATCCCCTCCAGTCCAGCAGATCAGGATTACTCATAACTCACATAATTAGTGGTAAACTGAGCCGTTAGCTTCTTTATATTCTTGCAGTGTTATTTTTCACTTGATTAGTTCTCCAGCTTCCAATCCATCAGCACGAGGCACCTCAGAATCTTTGCATCCCCAAGAGATACAGATTACTCTGAAGCATGAAAGTTGAGCTTAAATGACACACATACCATATAATGTATGTCTGAAACAGTTGACAGCTTTACTCAGCCTTGGCCCTAATTCACCAAACCGTCCCTATTTAGCTGAGTATCTAAGCATGTGCTTGAAGTTAAGCTAGGGTGACCAGATGTCCTGATTTTATAGGGACAGTCCTGATTTTCGGGTCTTTTTCTTATATAGGCTTCTATTACTTCCTACCCCCGTCCCGATTTTTCACACTTGCTGTTTGGTCACCCTAAGTTAAGAACATGTTTAAGTGCTTTGCTGAATAGGGACAGACTTAGGCACAGCTTTGCATAATTGGCCTTTCTGATTGCAAATTGATGGGAAAATTTTGTAATAGAAATTAACATTATCCTAAGATTATACATTGAAATCCTGATTTATGTACTTATAAAAAAGAGAAAAATAATTCACACCGATAGTAGAAATTTTTTCTGAGTGACCCTAATCTTCTGATCTTCACATTTGTGCAGAAGATCAGGGACCAATGTTGATTAACTAAAGCTTGTTGACTGCTACAAAACAGTTTGTGCAAACACTGACTTGAATTTTGAACCATTCTGCAACTTGATACAATCTTGCAAACGGGTCTTTGTTCACACTAATGTTCACCCCACTCTGTTGTTCATACACAAACCTGAGTTAACATGTGGACAGTGGTACTTAAGCATGAACAAGAATGCTTGTTATTTGCTATTCTTCCGTTTAAATGTTCAATTAGTCAGGGAGTAGAAACACAACCACGTGATTAAGGGCTTATCTACAATGGATATGTTTGCTTACTAATGTATCAACACTGGTCCAGTCAGTCAGCTGGGTAGGGGTTCTGAAAATGTTTTCTGCCCAAAGTGGCAAAACACCTCGGGCTGGCCCTGTGTCCAACCCCCTACTGAAGATGTGCTGTGCCACCATAAAAAGTGATTTCCATTGGAACAGCTTCTCCTGGTTTCAGAGAGGTGTGAGCTGAACAAGTCATTTGTATGCAGGCTTTGGATTTGGCTGGTATGGGGTAATATAGCATACTGACTCCTCTCTCAAACTGCATTCTTGGCCTCTAGAATCCCACCTGTGCTTTTAAAAGCCCCATTAAATCACTAGTTGTTATGGTGGTGAAGGAAATCTCTCAAATGTGAACACAGTGTTACCAATGAATAATGAGTCCATAAAGAGCTTGGAAAAATAGCTCCTTGAGATGTGATCTTCCCCATTCATTTCAGCAAGGTGCCCAGTAATGACAATTTAAATGTAAATATTATTAACTCTTTCATTCCTCGTGTAAGAAAGGAGGGAGAGGATTACAGATCTGCATAGTTTACTGTAAATGATGCAGCATTTGGGTGCCACACGTGGGTGGCATTTGGGTGAGTTGATATCACTTACTTTTTTTCATCAGAAAAGAGCCAAGCCCAAGATGCCCAACAGAACCCATGTGCTTATTCAAACTCCACTGAGGGGGAACCAAGACCAAAGAGCTGAGTGGAACTTACGGAACGTGCACAATCATTTTGGACATGAGCACAATCTGCGGGGAGAGGTGTTTCACATTTTGTTGAAATGTCTTTAGTCTTTCAGATCTTGCAGAGTTTTCTCACTGCAGTAGTGGCTAGTCTGACTCTTCTATGTATATCATCTTCACAATTCCCATTCTTCAATACTAGTCCTCCAAGGTACACAAATGTTTCCACTTGTTCTAGTTCTTTGTCTCTACCTCCTGTCTTCTGGTTGCTACACTTTTTTTTTATCATCTCTGTGCTGATGAGCTTCAATCTGAATTTTCTGCTTTCCTGTTCTACCTCGTCAGTTATTCTCTTTAAATCCTCCTTGATCAATGCTGTGAGGTCAATATTAGTCTGCAATTCTAAGTTGTTCACTGTCCTACCACATATCCACTCCCATTTCATGGCTCAGTGCTATAGCCATTACTGCTTCCATTATCGAGTTGAACAAATCTGCTAATTGCATGCATCCATGTCTTACTCCTGCAGTTGTCCTGAGCTATTCCATCAGCTTCTTGTCTAGCCTCACTGCACTCACTGACTTGCAGTAGATGTTTTCTGCCAGTTTGATCATTTTTTCGGATGCCATACAGTCTCATAACTTACCCTCATCTTTTCTGTCAGATGCTACCAAAAGCCTATTTGAACTCTATAAAGTTATTGTAACAGATTCAGTTGTATTCTATGTACGTCACAAATAACTGATCTGTTGGACTTCATCCTAGTCCAGATTTTACATGTTCCTCTGCAAGTGCCAGTTCCACATATATCTTCATTCTCCTTTGCCACATCTTGACGAATGCTTTTACCAGCACGAATGCTTTTACCAGTAAGGTGATTCGTCTGTAGTTCAGTAGGCTGACTGGAGAAATAAAACAGAAAGCAAAGGAGACAAATGACTGGATGAGCAAACAATGTGAAGAAGCAGAAGACTATGTGAAGAGAAATGTGACACGGGGGTTGTATCTCAAGATAAAAGAACTGAGTGGGACATACGAGTTGAAGATGTGGCAGTGAAAGACAAATGCAGGCGAATAAGTGAGGGCTAACATGCGGAGAATATGCCATGCAAAGAATATTTTGAAGACCTGTACAATGTGCAGAACACAGGAGATGAAACAATCCTGAAGCAACTTCTCTGCACAAATGAAGAAGAGCATTCACCAGAATTCTTCGAAGAAGAAGTAAAGATCCCAAAAGAGAGCTTGAAAAAACAAAAAAGGACTGGAAAGTGAAAACATAATCACAGAGCTTCTGCAGGCAGGTGAAGAATGCATGATAAATGTAATGCACAAGCTGTTCAACAAGATTTACAAACAAGAGCAAGTGTTGAGTAAACGGGGGGTGGGAGGGGAGGGGAGAGCAATTTGTAAAAAAAGGAGATAAGAGTATGTGCAAGAACTACAAAGGAGGACTCATGAAAGCCACAATTTCCAGAAGTGTTCACTAAGTTTTTGTGCCTCTGTTTTTGCATACCTAGGTTAGACACCTTGTGCCTGACTGCTGAGGAACCATAGCACAACTTCAGCTGCTAAGAATTGTCATAGCTCTATAATGGAATTGTGACAATTTACACTAGCTGGCCCCTATGTTTGCAAGTGTCCAACCCAGAAATTTAAGAATAAGGCTAAACAAATTAGAGATAAGACAGCCTATTGCCTCACCAACTCAGATGATTTACATTAATGCTAGTAGAACTTGTGTGTTGAAGCCACATGACTAAACAAGGAGATTGAGGCTATGTCTACACTACTGCGATAAGTCAACCTATGCTACGCAACTCCAGCTACGAGAATAACATAGCTGGAGTCAACGTACCTTAGGTCGAGTTACCACAGGGTCTACGGCGCAGGGGGTCAACGGGAGAAAATCTATTGACTTACCTTACTCTTCTCATCATGGGTAGAGTACAGGGATCCACTGGAGAGTGATCTGCAGTCGATTTGGTGGATCTTTACTAGACCAGCTAAATCGACTGCTGATGAATCGATTTCAGAGTGTCGATCCGCACTGAAGTGTAGACCTGCCCTAAGCCAAAAGAGCAGACTTTACATTCTTAAGTCCATAAAGCATAGAATCCGAAGGTGGTTATAGTAAAAGCATACTGCAAGCAATCCTCTGCTATTTTCTGCTCCTGTAAAGCAGCCACAATGCCCATACATGATGGGGACAAAATTTGAAATGGCTTTCATAGATCAAAGGACAAGCACAAAAAAAATCTCTCCAGCCAGAACACTAGTTTCATGTAAATAAGCAACACGACCATTAAAAGAAAATTTTTGAAAGACTTTAGCACGAGCCTTGGCTTGGTGTGTCAGGCCAACATCTGTGCCAAGGAAGAATGAGCTACTGAATATCATTTTTTTTCATCTAATGTGGTGCTGGCAGTCATGGTTGGGGAGTGAACCAAATGGATTTTAAATCAGTCCCTCCTGCCACCTGGCCAAGAAACAAGATTGGAACTCTCTGTGGAAGAAACCATTTATCCTTACTGGCAAGATAAATGGTTCTTAATTATACCTGTTAAATAATATTGAAAGAAAAAAAGAAATGTAATGCATTTTCATATTGGTTGGCATTTATTTTGATCCAAAAGTGCTAGAAGATGCCTCATACTATATCTCATGATATTGGGAAGAGCTGAATGGATAATTCAACATCTAAATGGTGACATGCTGTGGGTAAGCAATGCAGCTCAGATTTCAAATAACACCAGATTGATCAAAATTCACTAAATGTTTTGTCTAATAACTGTTTGAATAATGAAACAATTTGAGAAAAAGGTGATGCATTTGCAGGCCTTCCACAAACAGAAAAAGAGGGGACATTCATCACATCAATTACGTATCATGAATAACTCATTCACCTCTAATATATTCAGTTCCATGACAGTGAATATGCCTTGCAATTCAATCAAAAGAGCATCATACCAATGGTATGTCGGGTTCACTAAATATAGGAAAAAAATGAACCTCAGGAGACATGATTCACATAAACAACCTATTGCCTGGATGCTTATTCAAATCAGTCCCACCATACATACCCCATATGTTGTAATCCAGGTTTTCCTGGGAGTAAAACAGTTTTGGCAACAATGCTGACTCTCCCTGTATAACAGATTGTCTAATGCCAGTGAATGTTGTACATATGGCACTAAATCCCATAGTCCATACACTGGGCCATAACTCCCTTGAATTAGTGTGTACAACTCCAATAGGAGTCTATGAAAATTGTACCTGGCAGAATATTTTTTGGGGAAAATCCTGCTGTCTTTATTCAGACAAAATTCCCACTGAAACTTCTGCCAGCCTTACCTGGGTAAGGATCTTAGAATTTGTCTCATACTAAAGAATATTCTGCACTCTGTTAATGTGTGTGCCAGGTAACTAATATGCATGGTGTTAAAAAATCTGTTTTCAAATTGATATTAAAATCTTAAAATTCTCCATGAAAAAAGAATGTATTTGTCCAGGACTGAAGCACATCTAGGTCTTTTGGGTCAGCGCTCTTCCTCCTGGAGCTGAGATCTTTGAACTTAGTAATAGAGACTACATTTTTTACTCACTGTAGCATTATCCTGCAGTCCTTTTGGTGAAGTTTGGTTGATAAGAAAGCAGAAGGAAGAAATGCTACCTGCAATATTATTTTAGCGACCTTACTGGAGTGGGAAAAAACCACATACACACACATACATTGTTCTGCCAGGAAATAGTAGCTGTCATTAAGGAACAGGGAGCAACTTGTCAGTAGGTCATGTCAGTGTGTGATACATTTGCTGCTGCAGACATCTGGAAATGGTTTAGTAGAAAGGAGTCATTAAGTTCTGCTCCTCATGATACTGCTTCTCTTTTATTTATTTTTCTTTCTTTTGGAATAAGAACATAAGAACAGCCATATTGGGTCAGACCAAAGGTCCATCTAGCCCAGTATCCTGTCTTCCAGCAGTCATCAATACCAGGTGCCTGAGGGAGAATAAACAGAACAGGTAATCATCAAGTGATCCATCCCCTATCTCCCATTCCCAGCTTCTGGCAAATAGAGGCTAGGTACACCATCCCTGCCCATCCCATCTAATAACCATTGATGGACCTATCCTCCGTGAATTTATCTAGTTCATTTTAAAACCCTGTTATAGTCTTAGTCTTCACAACATCCTCTGGCAAGGAGTTCCACAGGTTGACTGTGCGTTGTGTGAAAAAATACTTCCTTTTGTTTGTTTTAAACCTGCTGCCTATTAATTTCATTTGGTGGCTCCTATTTATTGTATTATCAGAAGGCATGAATAACACTTTCTTATTTACTTTCTCCACACCACTCATGATTTTACAGACCTCGATCATATCCCCCTTACTCATCT
>NC_133775.1:100534735-100672417 GCF_003597395.2 Chelonoidis abingdonii
GCCACAACATTAAGCCACACAGAAATTTGAAGTTATGTATGTTTCTTTTAATTCCATTTCCCTCTGCCACTGTTCTCCCATGAACAGTTCCTGTCATAGCATTATCCTCCGTAATGGCAACTATGGCATCATTTATCTTCCCAATTTGATGTTTGATAGGCTTTATCGCCTCCACTCGACTTTTCCATTGTGTGGCCTCCGTGGTTTCAGTGTCAGAGAGGATGTTCCCAGATGTTGCTTCAAAATTTGCCATTGATGAGTTGATGCAGAGAAAAATACACAGATGCTTTGAATTACATTAAAAAATTCAGCAATCTCACTAGAAGCTGATGCTGCATCACTGACCACAAAATTTAATGAATGAGAACTGCATGGGACAAAAAAAGCTCAAGAATTTAACTCTCGGATCCGTGTCTGCACTTCTCTGTTCTTTCCTCTCATGTTGGCACCATTATCATAGCACTGACCTCTCGTGTCAGCTATCACAATTCCCATATCTTCCAGCTTTTTAAGAAGCACATTTGTCATACCAGCAGCTCCTGTAGTATCATCAATGTCAATAAATTCTAGAAAATGCTCTCTAACAGTCACTATTGCAGGGACACTTTCACTAGGGTCCGCTGTTACAAAACGCACCATTAAAGTCATTTGTCCCTTATGGCTGATGTCTGGTGTGCAGTCCAGAATAACAGAGTAATATCTTGTGGACTTCAGATCTGCCACAATCTTCTGTTTGACTTTTGTTGCCAGTAATTGTATGATCTAATTTTGAATTGTTTTTCCAAAGTAGTGGTGTTTGTACATTTCTTGGGTGGTGGTTCTTCTTAGATGCTTCTGGAGTGCAGCATCAAACTCAGCCATCAACTCCACAATTTTAAGGAAGTTTCCATTGTTTGGCACATACAGCTGATCTGAAGTGCCACATACTGCTAGGTTTTGGGTAGCAAGCATTCTCACAATGGCAGTAAGCCTTTTCAGAACATTTTGCCAGTAAAGAGACTCTGATGCAATCTTCTCTTGATGCTGACCATCTCTGGTGGCCTTTAAGCACAGTGTCATCTCAAGCTCTTTCCACCTATGGAATGCTCTCTGGTGATTTGCTGCCTTCTAATGGCATGCCAGATTTTACTAGTCCTTTGTTCCTGTAGAACCCAATGTGGCTGGAACATTAGACTGGAAGAGTTTGCAACAAAAACAGTATGAAGCATTCTGGGTCTTTGAGTACCTAAGCCATGGCCTCTCCACTTTGTCACCATTGGGGATTTCACACCAGTAATGTGTTGGATGGAGACTTCTCTTTTCATTGTCTTTGGAGAACATAAGTTTTTCACTTTCTGTGGCCCATGCAGTACAAGGAAGTCCCTCAAGCTAAAGTGGGTCCACAGTCCTGGATCATCTAGACTTAAGGAACTAAACTCAGCAGCAGCTGTTTCTTGCACCTCCACCACACTCTTCTCTGATCTACACTTTTCTTCAGGAATGTGCATGGTTACATCATCCTCACCACTCACATCCTCACTGGAGCCAGAAGACTCACCGTGAACATTTTGTGTCTATGTATCTCAGAGTGCCTCCCTGCTTATATAGAAAAGCTTCCTTTGCTTGCTTTCTTTTTCTGAATGCTGCCCCAGAGGGCATTGTCGTCTTTTACTCATGACTGCTGTTCTGTGCCAGCTATAGTGGCACTCAACATTCAATTGAAAGAAGAAATAAGCAGGCTGGTAGCAGGGCCTGAATGAGGGAAGGTATCAGTGTTTTAAGGACCTATCTGGCTCCTACTACTTCAGTTGACTGCCTGTTCTCCTCAAGTGGGTTCAGGGAAGCAGAAGAAACAGGAATGTCCCTGAGAAACTGGTATTAATCAGTCCAGGCTCCTGGGGTGCTAGAGAGGTACATAAGAGGCTCCTCCTCCTCTCTCTCCCTGCAGCTCCTGCTGCTTTCTGTTATTCCCTCTCACCTTTTCTCCTGCCTGCCTGTTATGTGTCTTGAACCCTCCTTCCTCCAGCACAGCACTCCATCTCTGTATGTAGAGCAGAGAAGATGCATATGCACCAGCAGCAGACACAATTTTCTAGACTCTGGGTCCTAGTGGTGCCCCCCACTCCCACAGTCTGGCACCTGAGGCAACTGCCTCAGTTCGCCTCATGGCAAGGCCAGCCCTGGTGAATACCATCTGATCCTGTGACTTGTTACTCTTTAGCTTATCAGTTTGTTCCATAACCTTCTCTAATGACACCTCAATCTGGGACAGTTCTCCAGATCTGTCATCCAAAAAGAATGGCTCATGTTTGGGAATCTCCCTCACATCCTCAACCATGAAGACAAATGCAAAAAATTCATTTAGTTTCTCCGTAATGGCCTTATTGTCCTTGAGTTCTCCTTTGGCATCTCGATCGTCCAGTGGCCCCACTGGTTGTTCGGCAGGCTTTCTGCTTCTGATATACTTCAAAACATTTTTGCTATTACTTTTTGAGTATTTGACCAGCTGTTCTTCAAATTCTTTTTTGGCCTTCCTAATTATATTTTTTACACTTCATTTGCCCAAGTTTATGCTCTTTTCTATTTTCCTCAGTAGGATTTAACTTCCACTTTTTAAAGGATGCCTCCTTGCCTCTCACTGCTTCTTTCACTTTGTTGTTTAGCCACGGTGCCACTTTTTTGGTTCTCTTACTATAGTTTTTAATTTGGAGTTTACATTTTAGTTGAGCTTCTATTATGGTGTCCTTAAAACATTTCCATGCAGCTTGCATAGATTTTACTTTTGGCACTGTACCTTTTAATTTCTGTTTAACTAACCTCCTCATTTTTTGTGTAGTTCCCCTTTCTGAAATTAAATGCTACAGTGTTGGGCCTCTGTGGTGTTTTGCACACCACAGGAATATTAAATTTAATTATCTTATGGTCACTATTACCAAGCGGTCTAGCTATATTCACCTCTTGGACCTGATCCTGTGCTCCACTTAGGATTAAATCAAGAATTGCCTCTCCTCTTGGGGTTCCAGGACTAGCTGCTCCAAGAAGCAGTCATTTAAGGTGTCAAGAAACTTTATCTCTGCATCCCTTCCTGAGGTGATATGTAACCAGTCAATATGGGGATAGTTGAAATCCCCCTATTATTATTTAGTTTTTTTTATTTTATAGCCTCTCTGATCTTCCTGAGCATTTCACAGGCACTATCACCATCCTGGTCAAGTGGTCTGTAATATATCCCTACTGCTATATTCTTATTATTAGAGCATGGCATTACTATCCATAGAGATTCTGTGCTACAGTTTGGTTCATTTAAGATTTTTACTTCATTTGATTCTACTCTTTCTTTCACCTATAGTGCCACTCCCCTATCAGCACAACCTGTTTTGTCCTTCCAGTATATTTTGTACGCTGGTATTACTGTATCCCATTGATTATCCTCATTCCACCAAGTATCTGTGGTCTCTATTCATGATATTATATCAATATCATCATTTAATATGAGGCACTCTAGTTCACCCATCCTATTATTTAGACTTCTAGCACTGGTATATAAGTACTTTAAAAACTTGTCCCTTTTTAGCTGTCTGCCATTACATGATGTAACTGAATGTGACTTTTTTTCTTTTGACATAAAAATACAAAAGTGTCACACCCACAGTATTACTGAAACGTTGCTTACTTTCTCATTTTACCATATAATTATAAAATAAATCCATTGAAATATAAATATTGTATCTACATTTCAGTGCATAGTATAGAGCAGTATAAACAAATCAATGTATGAAATTTTAGTTTGTACTGACATCACTCGTGCCTTTTATGGAGCCTGTTGTAAAACGAGGCAAATATCTAGATGAGTTGATGTACCCTGTAGACCACCTCTTCATATCCCATGGTTGAAAACCCTGACTTAAACCTCTCACTTACATGATGGGTTCTGAAACTACAGAGTCCTCTAAGAAAAAGTACCTGGGAAAAGGTTGAGTAAAGAAAACCCTGATGGATGGAGCCGCATGCAGCAGTAGCTAAAGATGCCCAAAGGGGCTTGGGATAGAAAACAGTACTGTGCCCTTGAGAATGACATTAGGGTGAAGAATGGCTCATCCTTATCTGGACTTCACCCCTATGCAGAAAGCCAGCACTATGTATCAGTTAACTCATCAAACAAGGGAATGTCACCCTGGGAGCATGGCACTCCAGTCTGGGCAGCTCACAGAGGTTATGAAGGTCCAGCAAAGGCAGTGAAGGTGGTCCAAGGTGCAGCAGGACTTACACGTTACGAGGGACCACAAAAACTGACCTAATCTAGCCTTGAAATTAAATATGAAGCGCAAAAGGAAAATGGAGCAGTCCTTCCTTTTTATACTAATATGAGAGTAAGCCACTATTTAAGGGTAATCGTGAACCAGTTAATGGCACACAGCTAAATCTAAAATCAGATTCAAACTAATACTTCCCCCTACAGATTGTAGTTACCATCACAAAAAGTCAGAGAGTCAAACAGTTATGTTTACTGGCTAATTTTATACCAGTATTGGTATATTTACATATGGATAGGTTAAAGCTTATTGTACATTGGGCATAGAATAAGCATATTGTTATTAGCAACGATCCCACTCTTTGCTTGATTCCCACTATGTTTATATACCACAAGATTGAGTCAATCCATGTCATCCCCCTGCCTGAAAGCAACAGGGTTCACCCAGTGCACTGTTGTATGCAGGTGATGGATGATCATTCTTGGATACCTTCAGCATTCTCAGCACATCTTTGCAACACTCCTTCCTTATTACCCAGCTGTTTGTCCTGTTCCATTCACCTCTGCAGAAGGGCCGCTACGAGACGTACATTAACATGCTACGCATGAAGATAAAAGTCAGGAGGGATGATCTGGAGAAAATCGAAGCCAGCCTTTTCATGATGGAAGTTGATGATGTCTCCTTGAGGAGGACACATTCAAGCCCTTCCCTGAGCCAAGGACACTTGTCTGTACATAGCAAGGTGGAAAAGAACGTTATTGAGCAGAACACTTAACAGATAATGATAGTGTGGGTGAAACCAATCAGTGAGGTTTAGTACTCCTTGACTAGACTGATGAGCACAATTATACTCAGGAAACCATATGAACAAAACCGGTAGATGTACATGACGTGGTTTCTGATCCAATGAAAGAAATCAAAGAAGCTCAAGTTTACACTTTGATCATTATTAACCAGTGCCCTGATGTTTCAGTGTCATTGGCTATCTATCTTCTCTTCACATCTGTTACCCCCTTCAACGTTCATTTTACTACTGCTCCTTGCGTGCATGCAATAAAGGCAAATACTCATAGGTGCAAGTCAATGGGACTACTCATGGTAATAAAGTTTAAAATGTGCATGAATGTTTGTAATATGAGGTTCTTGGAAATTAAGTTCCAGAAACACTGCAAAGTATCTCCCAATTCAAGGTTCTTTCTTCTTCTGAGAAGTAACTTTTCCTCTCTTACTGTGGAGTAAATTGAACAAAACATGCTGGTCCTTAATGCTGTCTTATGTGGTAATGCTATATCAGTCTCCAAACAGTTTCTTGACTTAACATCACTCTGTAATTCAGAATATTTTAATATGTTTCTCAATATGACCATATGGTTTATATAAAACTTTTGGATTACCTCATAAATGTAATCATAAACTCTGGATAATACATTGGAGAATGTACAGCAGGGAACACTCTTGTTCTGGCAAAAGTATAGTAGACTGGATGATCTAATAGCTCTTTTTCATCTCTAATTTCAATAATTCCATGTGAAATATATCCAGAAGGAAAGGAAACAGGTGATTGTGAAGATGTCTTGTGACCATTAAGTAATTATGGACCAAATAAAGCCCTCTGGGTTTTGTGGGGCGGTAGGGGGATTATGCGGTTATGGGGTAGAGATGGGGAAACGCTTTTATGTATAGCACTGTCTCCCTAAAAATCCACATGGAAATTCTTATGCTGAGCTGTGGAATCCCATCTCTGAAATTTGACTCTGGAGTCCTAGCCAGGCCACGTAGGGTGAAATCCTGGACCCACTGAATTCAGTGGGAGTTTTGCCATGGATTCAGTGGGGCCAGGATTTCACCCACAGTTAGCAGGAGTGCAGAAGCAGTGTTCTGGCTAAAGCCCATTTCAAGTTATTGACACAGCATAGTTTGTGCATCTTTTTGGTAGGAAATGATTATCTTCCTCGCATTTCAGAAGAATTTTCAGCATCTTGTAGTTTAATTAAAGCTAATAAATCTCGTTTTTTCAGGCAATAGAACTACATCATAATAAAATAAAAGAAATCAGATTTCAAACTTTATCCTCCCAAAATAACAGTCTATTATAGTTTGGCTCAGAACACTTGAAAATTTACTCTATTGCTACGTCTGAAAGTGGCCTACAGCCAACCACAGCAGATTACCGCATTAACATTGGGCATCTATCAAACATTTAAATCAGTTGCAGTGCGCCAAGAAAAAAACTTTCTTTTATCCATTGTAAAGTCTGAAGACTCCCCTCTCAAAGTGGAATGTTCTCCCATGGTGCCATGGAGTTTTCCATTGCTTATGCTGCTAGGCCTAAATCCAAATAAATACAAGATTCAGGGTATAGAGTTGTATATTTTCCTTAGGTTCTTGATAGTCTGTTTATTGAAACGTGAGGGCAATTGAAAAATAAGAAAGAAAAGAGAACAAATGATCCCTAGAAATGCTTGGTAGGAACTGTTTTCAATCTCTCTCTGTCCTTCCCCCGTAATTCTATATGAGGTAGAGTGGGTAAGAGGCCCTGTAGCCTCTGAATAGAGCTTGAGTACCGTTACATTATGACATTGCTAAATAATTTTAATGTATCACCTATCTCAGATGCTGGGAAAAAAATAGAAAAACAGATAAAGGACCAGATTTTTAAAGCCAGCCCAGCCTCTATACTTGTTCTTGCAAGTTTTTGTCTATTTTTCATGTGTGTGATTTGTTTGTATCGGGGATATCAAAGCAGGCACAATAATACCCCAAAAGGAAGAAGAATATTGGATAATAATTACCACTGAGGCTGAATATACCAATGCATGGCTAGTGGCCTCTCTAGACTAGTGGTTCTCAAAGCCAGTTCGCCACTTGTTCAGGGAAAGTTCCTGGCAGGCTGGGCTGGTTTGTTTACCCTTCCCGCCAGCACGTCCCTCCACCTGCACTGCTTCCTGCAGTCCCCATTGGCCTGGAGCAGCAAACCGCGGCCAGTGGGAGCCATGACTGGCCGAACCTGCGGATGCGGCAGGTAAACAAACTAGCCAGACCCGCCAGGGGCTTTCCTTGAACAAGCGGCGGCCCAAGTTTGAGAATCACTGATTTAGACCAGGAAAATAAGTATGGTTAAAAACTTATTAATGGCAACATTTTAGCTATCAGTTTCTAAGCACTTGTCTGGATATGGCTTAGCACCTTTAAATATGTGTTAGCTGGTCAGAGTCAACCCTAAATAGTCCTTAAGGCCTCTTCTATACTAGAAACTTGTATTGCTTTAACCATATCGATATAGTTGAAGCAGTACAATCTCCTTGCTGTGTATGTAGTTAAGCTGGTATAAAGATGCTTTATCTTGATATAGCTATTTCTACAGGAGGAGGATTAACTTTACCCGTAAAAGTCACCTTATACTGGTATAACTGTGTCCGCACTAGAGTTTTTACTGATGTGATGAAGTGTACCTACCCCACACCATCCTCGAAAGGGTTAACTCTGCTTTATAGGCAGAGGAAGCCCCGACCCTCAACTCAGCTGCGCATGCTCAGCCTGGAGGCGGAGTATAAAAGGAAGCAGCCCAACTTAGTCTGGGCAGGCTGCTTAAGGGGGAGGATTTGGACTGCAGGCTTTCTCCAGGGAGTTGCTACAGGCCCTGATTACAGAACCACGGCACACAGAGCTCCAGATGGACTCCAGGCCTCCTGATGAGCCCAGATAAGGGACTGCGCCGGCAGGAGCTAGGCCACTTGAGGACCCCAGAGACCTGAGGGAATTGTGGAGCCTCACCGAGAGTGAAAGGGTAGGAAGCAGCCCAGGGGGCTTAGACTTTGCTCGGTTCACTCACCGGAGAAATCAGTCAATGTGTCTTGGGAGGATCTTCACTGACTCGGTGGTGAGCACCCCTACCCCCGCTAGGGCCCTGGGCTGGGACTTGGGGGAGCAGGGAGGCCCTGAGTCTTCTTACTTGTGTGCCACACACCTCTAAGCAGCACCCCACTTCACCAATCGGCCATGAAATCACACAGAGGTGGGTTACTTTATTGACTCTGGCCATTAGGCTGCGTTGCCCTGAGTGGAAGGGATGCCTTTATTGACTCTGACCATTTGACCCTGCTGTCCTGAGAGGAAAAGCCACTTTACTGACTCTGGCCACTAGGCCCCGCTGCCCCGAGAGAAAAGGCTGCTTTACTGACTCCAGCCACTAAGCCATACTGCCATGTTTTATAATCAGGGTTACGAACACAGAAACTAACTGGCTGTTATAGAGGTTTTTTCCCCTCTTCTCACCATACGTGACCCAGCACACGGGACGGAATGTACCTACCCCACAACTACCAGAATTATATTTTTGTAAAAAATCACACCTCTAACTGAAATAGCTGTAGTACTAAAACTTTTAAGTGTAGACGAAGCTTAAGAGAATATTTTTTCCCTCAATGATTGGAAAGAAAATTGAAAAGGGAAAATAATATTATGTAATTTATTTTGAGTTGCTTTTAAAAGGATCTATTTAACAATGAGGGTTTATGTTGCCTTGGTAATGGATCATCACTACTAAAGACAACGAGACTACTTGTGAGAGTAAAGCAAGCAGGACTGGGCCTTGGTTATGTGTTTAAATCCATCATAAGGGGATCGGTACAGTTCATGGTGAAGACACTAATAGGAGAGGCTGCTAGTTTTCAGGGTGCAAGCCACAAAGGCCCTTAGGCACCTAAATCCCAGGTTGTCTAAGTCCAGTTTTGGGGCACCACTGTGATCTACCGAACTCCCACTCAGCTACTGCCTCACCTAGTAGATGCCTAAACTTACTGAGCATTTATGTTTTGAGTCCTGGGCAGGCAAACTGCAGCCTTACTCTAGCCAGCCTGTGGGCATCTATCTCCAGCCTAAGCATGTGCAATGCTGCCTCACTCTTGGCATCTGGGTGTCTACTTCCCGCCTAAGCCCCAGAGCAATTCACAAACCAGGAAAGATAGGCATAAGGCTATCCGATCCAACTGGTATGTGTAGAGGCCTCATGCTGGATCGGGCCCAAAAGCACCAGGATGGTTGGGGATCCTCCCTTATAACATTTAGCCTTGTAGATAAGGTATTCACCAAAGATGTGAGAGACCCCTTGTTCAAGTCCCCCAACCTGAGAGGGAGAAAGGATTTGAATAGGGATTGGCCACTTCTCAGGTGTGGGCTCCCATGACAAGCTACGGTAGAGTCTGATGTGGGGCTCCTTCAATCTCGTCTATTGAAGTTCCCCTTTAATTAAATAATTAAATAGTGATTGGGCCAGTGACAAACTCAGATTAACGTCATCGCCTTGTGGTTAGGGCACTTACCTGAGAGGTGGCGGATCACCATTCAAATCAGGAAGAAGGGGGAACTTGGACTGGAGGGTCTGCCACAACCTGCAGCCTCCGCCTCTTTTATGGAGGTAGGTGGTCTCAGAGCACACCTTCTGGGTCAGGCCCCACCAAGCACCTACCTTCCTCCAATTCATGAATTACAAGCAGAGGTGGGTGCCCCCATGCACCCTAGACTTAGGTGCCTGTCTCCCTGAGGGGAAGGCGGCTTAACACACACCACTCTGGTTGGTGACTCCCACTGATTAGCTTAGGTGGCTCCCCAGTCTATGGGACCTAACTCTCCCCATTCATTCATAGATGCCTATGTGCCTCACGCAGGCTTTTGGTGGATGGTGGTGGTGTTCATGTGATTTTTCCAGCTGCCGTGATGCTCAGCATCACAATTCCTCAGTCCCATTGTGGAGCTGGGCCCCGGGAAGTGCTAGCTGTCTGTAGTGTCTTTGCTCATGATGTTTCTGTTCTGTTAGAGGGTTTAACTTCTCAGGGCTTTATGCAGGCATCTTTCACTGGCGTTAAATTAACTAAACAAAATGTGCTGCAGTTTGGTTTGTGTTCTGGGTTTGGTTTTATTCCCCATTTTTCATTCTACTATTACATACGTGTCTGACCAAAACTGTGAATGGCTTTATTTAGTCCGTAACATTTTGTTAACGCTATTAACTATAAATGTATATTTCAAATACTTCCTAAGAACAGGTTGCATTTTCTATAAATGACATTATTCTGCAGACTTTTCAGAGTTTGTAAAGAAAGCTAATATTGCTACAACATCCATACTGAACAGATATCTGATCTCAGTATTACTCTATGTAATTACACTTTACACTTTACACTTGCTTTACACTTACATGGTGCTTTATAGCCATGGATCTGAAAGACATGGGGCATAAAGCTAGTCAAGTCCCCATTTGCAGCAGGCTGTGTGTGTCAGGCGCTTGCAAAAGGAAATTAGGATTAGCTAGTTTCCTCCTTCAGCAAACTCTGGATACATCATAGGGAGCTGTCTGGAAAGGGAAATTTACTAGGATTATATGATCCTAATCAGTTTCCTTTTATAGCTTGATCCAGGTGTGAAAGCAAGAGTTTGCTGCAGAAGGGCATCTGCAATATCTTTAACATATGGAGCCAGGAAAATAGGCGCAAAGGGTGAGTGTGTGTGTGTGTGTGTGTGTACATGTTAAAAAAGACATAAAAAGGAAAGGAAACAAAAAGGAAAAGGGGCGGGGGCCCCAGAAGAGGGATATTAATAAGGAAAACAGGAGAGAGAGAAAGGAGCAGGGAGAGTAAGAGGATAAGACATTAAATATCAAATACTGAATATAAATATTACCAATGTGAATATTGTACTTAACCTTCATCAGTGTAATAATATCTGTGGTCTAGAATTTTAAAGAGAGAGCCAAATACGGTTCATCTCACTCTTGCAAGTGGTCTGATTGATGTCTCTGGCTCACATCCTCAAATATATTTAGGCATTTCAATGGAAGTTAGGCACTTAAATACCTTTGAAGATATGGGTCTCAAAGGCCACCTCAGTCAATGGGGAGTCTTCCCATTGACTTTAAGGGGCTTTGGATCAGGCCTCATTACACCCGTCAAATGGGTAGGGGAGTAGGTATGTGTGTGGTGAGTGCGTAAGAAAGTAGAGTGCCAGCCCTTTTGGTCCACTTCACCCTGCTTGGTGCAATATCACAGTATATGAATCATCAAACACTAAAGTGGTTTAGAGCCCAATCCAGCAAACCCTAGCAAGCCTACAGCCATGAGTTGTCCCACTGACTTGGAACTAACTATGTGCAGGATGAGGCCCACGGCACATTGTGATCTTCTGCCACCCACAAGACTTTGTCTTGTTAAGGGAACATGCCCGGGAACTAGAATTTGAACAACTGCTTTGTGTTTCCTGAAATAACAAAATAAATCAGTCTTGACTTGTGGCTGGCATCATCTGTCTCCAGCTCATGCATTTTGACAGCATGAGGACATACACAGTCAGTTCCCTATGGAATGGTGAATGGTCTCCTGTATCACCATCTCTAAGGGGACCATCTCTAAGCTGAAAAAGATTGATGAAACTAAGAAACAAGGGTAGAAGGGATGAGGAATTGGCAGGGGACAAACTTAGCCCCAAATTCCATTTGCATCCTCTGCCTGTGCTGCTTCCTGCAGCTCCCATTGGCCTGGAGTTGCGAACCGCGGCCAGTGGGTGCTGTGATCGGCCAGACCTGTGGACGTGGCAGGTAAACAAACCAGCCCAGCCCACCAGGGGCTTTCCCTACACAAGCAGTATCCCAAGTTTGGGAACCACTGCTCTATGGTTTCATTTGGCTGGTTCGATTTTTGGTTTTACCTTGTTTGTTTAGTCTGCAAAGGTACTAAGGTGTTTTCTAATTTCCATTGTCACCTGTTGATGGTGATGGGAATTTTCCATGATCTTACAAATGTCCAAAGAATAAAATAAATGAATGACTATTTAATGGCCTTCCACATCAATTTGTTCATTTGTTAGACTGTACTCCACTGAAGTTAAAACAAGCAGAGGCTGAAAAGTCCTCAAAAATTCTTCGGTGCCACTATATGGAATGAGCTCTGTATAAATGAAAGTTGAGGGTAATCTGGGAAAACATAGCACTTGATGTCAGCACTACTCCCAACAAAGATTAAAGTTAAAGGGAGATTAAATACTTTCTGGAAATGAATGTGGCTATATTGACTGCATGTACTTTATAATTACCGGATTACTGGACAATAATTATGGCCAACCATGTATTACTTGTTAATTCTAGGCTGTTGATCCTAATTAAGTGTTTTCCATTCTACTTCTCCAGAAATCGGTTGGAATCGTTTTTCAGAAATTCTCCTGAAGTGGCCACCAACCTCCTGCTCATCCTACGCAGCTCACACAAAAATGTCAACAATATTTATGATCTAAACAGTTCAATCCTTCCAGCCTTGAGATTTGTTTACCACAGAAAAAGCTCTCCAAATAATGTTTTTATTGCTGAAAGCTTGTTCTGTTTGGCTTGGTGATACCTCTTGAGCCGCACCAAATTCCTCTCTTCTTTTAAGCAGCTGCCGTTTCTGGCCATTGCTTAGCTGAAAAATGTGTATGAAAGCCTTTGTATGAGTGCAGGTTCATATAGGACTGTTTCTAGAGTATTCATATATGAGTGCATGGAAAGTCGATTGGGAATGTATTTCCATTCAACCTTAACATCTATCTGCTATGGCTAAAAGCAAAGGGTAAAAGGAGTGCAAGACAGAATGATGGTAATTCAAAAATAACCCCCCAGGGGTGGTTCTGGCAGCTGGGGCTCAGTGGGCAGGGAGGGGGGTGCTGGCCATTCCTTTGTGCTGAGGGCCCAGGAGTGGACGGGTGGGAGAAGCTGGGTGGCAGCGACAGAAAGGGGGACAAGCTTTAGGAGGGATGGAAGAGTAGCTTGGGGAAACGTGGGCTGGAGGAGCCGATCCAGAGGGAGAGGGCAGGGGCTGAAGGGAGGGAGACGGGCTAGATCAGCATTCCCCCCTCTCCGCTGGCTTCGGGGAGCAGGACTCCCTCCTCGCTGGCTGCTGTGTGAACGCTCCCGCTCCGGTTTCAGTGGGCTGCCAGAGGCGGAGGGCGCAGCCTGCTTCCCTGCCCGGGGCTCTGCCAGAGCAGTTCCCTCTGGCCGCGGCGGGGATGGGGATGGGAGCTGCGCTCCCCGGCCCTGGGGAAGCGGGGGCAGCGCGATCCCAATGCCTGGCCCGGCCCCGCCCCCAGCCCGGCCCTGCTCGGTCCCGTATTTAACCGCGGCTGGCCGCCCCGCCGGGCTCTCACTTCCCCGCCTGCTCGGTACGGTCCTCGCGGCGCGCCATGGAGCGCGGCGTGCTGCTGCTGGCGCTGGCCTGGGCTCTGGGGGTCTCCCTGTCCGGGGCAGCCAGGAGCCCCTACCAGCAGGTCCTGCACCACAGCCGGCTGCGCGGCCGGCAGCACGGGTAAGGCGGCACCCGGGCCGGGGGACGCGCGTCTGCAGCCCGGGATGCGGGAGCTCCGCACTTCGCTCCTCTGCCGGCCCCGAGCGGGGGGACTGGGTGGGCTGGAGAGTCCCGGGGCGCCAGGTTCCGCCAGGCGGTCGATGGGTGGGCTGGAGGCCCGTGCTCATTGATTCATCCCTGCAGGGCAGGGCAGCCTCCGTCCCAGGTGCAGGTAGTTGCCTCTGTCCCTGAGACAGGACTAGCCGCAAGACAGCGCGACTCTAAGGGAAACGATCCGCCTTCGACAGTTAAGGGGGCAAGGTTTATTTATCCCCCTGTGTTTGCAAGGACTGGGGTAGATGCTGCTTAGTCTGTTTAATCATTTGTGTTGATACAATCAGACTTAGAAATATACAACGAAATCTACTCGAATGCGATGCTACCTGTCATCAATCAGGACTCTCAAGTGAGTGTATGCACACCCATACGTAACATTTCCTGTATATGTGTGTGTGTGTGTATGCACACTTTTTGAAACTTAGAGTGTGGTAGGATGAACACATCATCTACAACCTGGAACAATGGCAGAGACACCAAAAGTCAGCTCATCTCCAGTAGAGTTAACCACTTAAATACTGCAGGATGTACTGTTGTCACCTATAGACAAGTTTAATCTTTCTGTGCCCCCAAAGTAGGAAATAATTTGTTGAAAAATATTGACCATAACATTTTAATGGGAAATCAGAAATTCCAAATGTGTAAGCCACCTCTATTTGCCACCTAATATGTCTCAGAGGGGTTTCAGTAGCTTTATTAATGGTTGTAAGGCATCCTGAACTGCTAAGAGGAAAGGTACTTACATACAAGTAAAGTTACATGGATGCTGTTATGCTGAACAAATGTTTGCAAAACTAAATAATATGATACTGTATATTTAAATATAAACAGTAGTGAGACTGTGTCACAAAATAACAACAACAGCAACAGATTGTATGCATGACTTATTTTTCCCTGTGGTGCCTTGGTATTGCATGAGTCATTTTAGACCAGTTTACATTGTTATATTTATGTATCACTCATAAAATAATTTCTGTTTAGAATGGCCCTTCGTGGCTGGGACTTTATTGTCAGTTCTTGTCTATAAAGACTTTGGCACAGTTCTGACGCTAGGCTACTCGCTCCTTGGAGCAGGGACAATCTTTTAGATTTGTGCCTGCAGACCACCAAGAATGTTATCCACACTAACATCATGTAAAATCAGCACTACAGGATCTAGACAAAGCATGAGAAAGAGAAGGTGTTTGTAGTGAATTTTACGTGGAGTGTTTACATGATCTTTTAATTTGTCTTACATTTTGTTGATCTGCAGAGTTGAAGTTCTCCATGTCTAATTTTGGTTTAATTTTATTTTTACATATTCTGCAGTAATGTCAGGCAGATTTTAAAGGGCTTTTTTTCTCTCTAATCAACTGTTGTGTTTCATGCAAACATTTTCAATAGATCTTGAAAGCATTCTTGACAAAAGTAATCCGTTCTTTAGTTGTATTTCTCCTATGACTCTTCATTCATGGAGACAGAGGAGAATGTTGCCAGTACAATCAATAGAAGTTGAAAGAACAGGAGTACTTGTGGCACCTTAGGGACTAACAAATTTATTTGAGTATAAGCTTTCGTGGGCTACAGCCCACTTCATCGGATGCATAGAATGGAACATATAGTGAGGAGATATATATACATACAGAGAATATGAAAAGGTGGGAGTTGAACACTTCTGCCACTGCTTTCCTAGCAGCACTGGCATCTCCAGGGGAGAACAAGAAGCAAGTGTTTATGAATGAAGTGAATAACATGCTGCTGTCAGTTACCCTGATGTAAGTGGGGCTAGGGCTAGGGATAGCTCAGTGGTTTGAGCATTAGCCTATTAAACCCAGGGTTGTGAGCTAAATCCTTGAGGGAGCTATTTAGGGATCTGGGCCCAAAAAAATAGTTGGGGATTGGTCCTGCTTTGAGCAGGGGGCTGGACTAGATGACCTCCTGAGATCCCTTCCAACTCTGATATTCTATGAAATTCTGCATAACTGAAAGCAGAATTGGGCCCACAAGTCCCTTTCTCAGGGACAGAGCTTTATAAAAACAATTGAGTTTTATCAGCATCAAGTAGGAGCAAAGTAAGTATTTGGATGCCAACGTATGGCTGTGTCAAACATGTAGCAATAGAGAAACAACCAAAGGTTTCTTGGCTGTAAAGTGCATTCATGTATCATTAGCAGAGAACTTAAAAGGGCCAGATTCTGTTACCCTTACTCATGTTGTATATCACCTTGCTCCAGGAGTAGTTCTATTGAAGCCAATAGTACTCATTGCATAGGGAGATACTTCTCAACAGGAGTAAGAGAGACAGAATCTGGAGCTATAGAAATAAGTGACAATTTATGCACATTTTAAAAAAAGTGAATGGGAGCAGATCTGTCAGTGGGGCTGCGGTTAAGAATTGCAGAAGGTAAAGTAACACCAACATAGAAATATTTGCTTGGGAAAAGTATTATGTAAAATAGGCAGTGACTTACTCCATTGAAGGCAGGTAGGTAAATCATATATTTTTTGGAAGCATCCACTGTGTACTAGGCTCCTTCCAAACTTTTAAGGACAGTCCCTACTCCAAGGATATCAGTTAAGGACCGACTGGCGAGCAGCACGTGATCGATGAAAGGAAACAATTTATGTATGTCCACTTGTTTCACTGTAAATTGTTGCACAGCTGAAGTAAGGGTAGACAGAGTAGGGTACTGACAGATTCATTTAAATCTAAACTGGGCAGAACAGTATAATATACACTGCATCTACTCCAGCATTATGGGAATCACTGAAAACACAGAGCAGTATTTTTTATTTCTTTACTGAGGCTTGAGCTGCATGGCATTGTACTGATAAATCAAAACTTGAACAGCAGCGGCATGTAGCTTCAGTATTTTAGCTTAAAAAAGGTTATTGGTTAATATGAAAACAGTACAGTACAAAGTATTTCTTCATCAGCCTCTTAACAAGTAGGAGACCATTCCAAAGGATGCAGAAGACACAATTAAGCAAGTTCTCCAGTAGCCAGACACACAAAGGATGAATCCTGGAGGGATTGTCCAGTCAAATAGACGCTGAAATCTAGGAGCTCTTTGGCTGGCATGTGTTAGTAACCAGACTTGCTCACTGAAGTGTGAGAGTAGTCAAGAGAGGCTGAGTCAGAAGGTGCAGGAATGTCTGTGGGTTGTACTTTTGGGGCAGGATCCTTCACTGGTGTCTGTTGGCATAGCTGCACTGAAGTCAATGAGGCTAGGCCTGGCTACCCCAACTGAAGAACCAGCAGTCTGATTTATTTTTAGTTGCTTTTAATTTTTTCCCCTGCATGCCACATTTTGCACGTAAAATGCAATGAACACTTTCAAGCAGAAATGCATTGTTTTTAATTGGAAATGGCAGAAATTATGGAAACTGTGAGTGTGAGCTCAATACTGTGTGGCACTGAGAGCCCTCACCTTCAATTGACTTCAGTGGGTGGCAAAAGTGCCCGGCACCTAGCAGGGCTGGGCTCTCTCTATAGATGAAAGCTGCTGGGAGATTAACAAAGACTTTCTGAAGAGAAGCCAAATTCCCACTGAGACTGGCAGTGGATTTAGCAAACGTAGTAGAACCTCGCTAATTCATATACTAATGACTGGGAGACCAACCACTGGAGAACTGAGCTTTTGTGCAATAGTGAGAACATGAAGCACACAGGTGGATGAGGATGAATCCATACTACACCACAAAATCTCCTGTGTTTATTTGGACAAGGAAGCATTGTTCGTGATACCTCAGAACATATGTGCAAACAGGCTGTAGTAGTATATTTTGCCTGAGTAAATGTAAGTAACAGGAGACCACTGTGATTTGTTTCTCCCCCTGCCCGGAGGTTTATGGCTCAGTGAATTACAGCTCAGCTGATTCCTGTAAGGTGCAGAGCACCTCTTAGGGGAAAGTGCTGGCAGTCGGTGTTCCACAGGAGTAGGCCATTAGTGACCTGGTGCTGGAATTGTTGGCAACTGATTGAGGCAAGCAAACAACGTACTGGAGCCAAGCTACATTCAGAGCTTGACACCCTGCATGTGCTGAGCTTCCACAGCTCCTGCTAACTTAGCTCTGAGTTGTGGGTGTTGACCATGTCTACGTATCAGGACCCGGGGCAGAAGTTTGTGCGGGCGACAGCCCATCCCTAAAGGCAACAAACTGTACTGCCAGCATTCACCATCCTTTTGTCCATGCCTTGCTACTCCTGAAATCAGCATAGCTTAATGTACAGACCTAGATATGGACCCTATTCATCAGTTAGCAGGGACGCTTTTTGGAATGTGCTCGATCCTGTCAGATGCTGAGCACTTTGGCCCTGAGCCATTGACTTCCGTGGGATTAGTCATGTGCTTAAAGTTAAGCACATGCTTAAGTGATTTTCAGGATTGTGGCCGGAATGCTCGGCCCCTTGCAGGATAACGGATGCATGCTATCAACGTGCTCGTATTAATCCATCGTTTAGAGTCTATGAAAAAGTTGCTGGGTTGAAACAGTAGCACACGTTAACCATTAGTAATGCAACAATTCTCATTTCATGTACAAAATAGTTCTAGTCTAATCTTTAGCTAAGGATCCTGATATTTTTAATTAAAAAGTTATTTTTTTTGTTACATTTATTTAAATATCTTCACCCTGTTATCTACTCTGTCAAGTCTTTATCCAGAGCTTATTTTCCTTTGAGTTTGGTGTCCATAGTGGAACCCCTGATGCAACTGTGATTTTTAGCTGTAATTTTTTTATTGTTGAGGGGATAGAAAAGGTCAGGTTTTTGCATTCAGGGAAGAAAAATCCTGGCTTGATGAAGGGAGAACACTTTCTCGGTTTAATTTGTAGTAGTCATTATGCATTCTGATCTCTTAGAAAGGTAAATTGCAGCTATAAAATATTCCTCCTTCATAAAAATCAAAGTGCTGCTTTCAGACCTACTGTCAATGGGGTCTCTTAATGTTATAGGTCTGAATGAAGGAGAAACTTACAGTATCTTTTCTGTCTTTCTTTATCTATAGCCCCAATGTGTGTGCTGTACAGAAGCTTCTTGGAACAAACAGGAAATACTACACAAACTGCAAACAGTGGTACCAGAGAAAAGTCTGTGGAAAATCAACGTAAGTACTGGAGTATCTAGAAATCTCACTAAAAAGCTTCAGTATGGATACACACATCAGGATTTTTTTTTGGCTCAAAACAAAGTGTTTTTATGAAAAAGAAACTGCTGTTGTTAAACATGCTGGGCATGAGATTACAGTGTAGGGCTTCTTGTTGAAATGTACTTCAGATCAGTTCAATTAAATGCTATTGTCAGCATTTTAATTGATTTTTTTAAACAGTGCATTTTGGGGGAAGGCACTCACACTTATCAGCCATCTTATCATGTGCTAATTGGAACGACTGGTCAGACAAACTCCTGCTAGACTCCCAAGAGTTGAGAAATCATTGCACAGGTAAGGGCCACTTGTGCTGAGGCCTTAAATGGGATTTAAGTAGTGTCATATTCTTGGCAGTGATGTGTTAATTTCACTCTTTGTGAATAAAAACATGAGGAGCCTTCTTTTTCCTTACGCATTATACGTTGAGTCTTCAGCATCCATTCCCAAATAAATCTTTCTGTCTCATGATTGCCCATCTGTAAAATTTTGATGGTGATCCTCAAGCACTTTGGTATGTTAAGGATGGAAAGGGCTGTATATATCCAAAGCCCAATTATTTATTATAAATTGGGATGTGTTTTTCTGCACTTACAGAGCTCTCAGTGCTGTATTGAAGTATGTACAGGTGTTATCTGGTACCTAACTGTTCATCTCCCAGATCTAGACCTCAGAGCTGATGGATATTGGGAACAATATAAAATGCATCTACATATGTAGATTTTTGGGTGAAGGAGACAAAACATAGTGAGAGGGTTCGGTCAGATTAAGACAATAATTTTCCAATGACTCTTTCAGGAAAAATGAATTAGGCTTTCAGATCAGTTCTGTGCCCAAACCTGCAAATATTTATTTTCAAGTAACCGTTGCATAAAGTAATCTATGGAACTAGCTTCAGCACTTTCTTTTGAAAGGTGCAGTCATCACATAATTAATAATGTGTATGCCATGCTTGCTGCTGGGCTTGAGATGAAGTCTGTCTGTCTCTTCCAAGAGACACAAGCCTTTGCAAGGTCACGCAAGCCCCCAAAATCATCATTTGGGTCTGAGAAAGCTTCACAAGCTTCTGAGAGACAGATTCCAGTTGGAGGATTTTATATGAGCTAGTTCTGTGTTTTCTAGGACCAATGTTAAAGGTTTCTATGCAAATTAAAAAAAAAAAAAAGCAGGAGTTGAAATGAAAGGATTAGCAATTTCTACTTGACTGAGCTTGTGTAGAAAATCATTTAATCAAGAGAACTGACATCAAATCACACAGATGTTTGTGAGAACAGTTGGGAGAGTATTTTACTGCCCAGTCCAGTATGGAACCAAGTCTTTTGGGATGTCTTAACCGTTTCGAGTTCAAATGAAATAAGCTCTTTCTTTGCTAAACAGCAAACTGAGAGATCTTTCACAGTGTCTACCTGAACGGACAAACTGGAGTTTAAGTTGGCTTCTAAAGAAAACAGTAGATTGGCTCAACTGGATGTACTGAGCCTCAGTTCAGTTCCCTATGTTAATTGTATAGTTAAGAGGTAGGAAAAGCAGAAATCGCCACGTAGCACAGTTTCTGGACTTTCAGCATATTTCCAGTTGATTCATCTAAAGGAGTGGATTCCTTAGTCTTTACATGGAGGTGCTATAACTCATTAAAACTGGAGGAAGACTATATTGGTGCATAGGAGGCTAAGAGCCCATCCCCCAGTTTGCTCACTCCTCCGCTGACCCATCCTATCTCCTCCCTTCTTCCCACTCTCGCTGTGGATGCTGGATGAGTGGAGACTGTTCCACCAGCTTTGCAGAAGTGGCTGAGACCCCTTGATGCGTGGGGTGGAGGGCAAGTCTGATCTGGCCCGTAATTAGGAGATATAGAATTATACATTTAAAAGGAAATACTCATTTTGGTTTCCCTTCCCCTTTTTTCCACATAGTAGATGTGACCTCCACAGGGAAGTATCTCCAGCAACCATCTCTGATTAAAGCTGCAGTACTGAAGCCAGCTGGGAGTGTATCAGGGAAGTAGGCCTCATGCTGTAGGCAAATTGCATTAGGTGCTTGGATTTTTACCAAACATTGAAATAAGATCCCTGTACCCATCTTGCCAAGCATGTACTTACGAGAGATGTCAGTGGAAGACCATGTTTCCTGGAGAAAGCAGAGTCAAGATCCTCCATGTGGATCAGAGAGGAGATTGTCGTCAGAATGAGAGAGGTAGACAAGTTGTTATAGCCCTGAAGCAATAGTAACTTCCACTCCCAGTAGGATCAGCAGGTTTACTTGCTTAGGTCCTGTGTAATGCAATGAAAGGACCTGATTCTGCCACCCTTGCTTGCATTCAGTAATACCTGAATTCATGAGCTGTTCCACTGATTTCAGTGAGCCTATTTGCAAGAGAGCCAGGCGTAACTCTTTAGAGTGGCAAAATCCATCTTCTAGGATTACCCTGACAGTCCATTCATTGCAACACACACACACACACAAAACATCTTTGCGAATGCTACAGCAACTGGACAGGAAGAATGCTGTATGTATTTTAAGGCCATATTAAATGGCTCTTATTAACTTAAATGCTGAGTAATATTAGTTTATCTTTGATTTCTATGTAACTTGTTTGTGATCTTGAGCATTAGGAGCTGAGTGGCTCATTTTTCTAGCCAAGCTTCCTTTTTTACATTTACAACTTGTACGTATTTTTGAAGCTGCAATTCCCAGTGGGTAGACTTAGCGTTTACACATGATTTGGTGGAGTAGTTACATCCCTGAAAGATCTACATTATTTCTGCACATCATTGCAGGCACAAAGGGGGAATCCAGGTTTTAAAAAAATCTGGCCTAAAAACTTTTTGATATATGTATGTTGCCCCTCCTTCATTTTAGAAATCACATGATTCTACCTTGATGGTTTAAAACACAGCAGTAGTACTATGTTAGGGTCCACTCATGCAAATGCTGCTGTGGATTGTCTCATAGATATCAACAGACGACTAATGGTAGTAAGCACCTGCCTGGTAGTAAATTTTTGCAGGCTTTCATCCTTAATTCATATCAATTTGGACCATTGCTGTAGAATACTTGAGCATATATGCAATACGTTGTATCTGATGAATAATGGACACTTCAACAGATGTATCAAATGTGACTCCAACCATCTTGTCTGCTTCTTTGGCGTTCTACTCTTTGCTAAAGAATTGAGTTGTGGTGTTTGGAAGAAATGAGATGATGTGGGATAAGACACTGGGCAAGATGTCTGATATTACTTTGACTTAATGAGCAAGGTCTTTGTGTTGACAATTAAGCAATTTTCCGCTTTTGGTTATGTAGTTAATCCAAAGGCAAAGGGGTATTTTATTTATCTATCTATTTATATTTTCCTAAATCCAATGGCAGCACTATTAGAGCCTTATGCTTTTTGAATCATGGACATAATTAAACTCCATAGTTTTCTGTTAAGAACAAAGAGAGCACGCCTAGATAACTTCACTTTTTTAAATCCTTCAAAAATCATTGATCATATGAAGCTGCCCCTTAATGCTTTCCCTTGTTTTCATGCTGATTTAACATTCTTCTTTTGGCTGACGTGATTTCTTCAGCTCAGGAAAAGAACAAGTCTCTGGTTCTGGTTCTGGTTCTCGTTATGAAACAAAACATACGAGTTTAATTACAGAAAATTATTATAAATGGATCTTTATTTGGTAGTGTATGCTTGAGCTTATTTTTATTACCTTGAAAAATGCACTTAAATTTTCATTTTGGACCCGAAGAACACAACAGTGTGAAACAATGACTAATAAAAATGAGGAAGCTCTGTGTAAGTTTTACTGCGTATTGAATTTTACAGCAAACCCTTTGGAAACTAACATCTGATTTAATAACTATAAAGATTGTACTTGAAACTACTTGATTGGGAGGGCAGGAAATTGCGGTCAGAAGGCATTACAGAACGTATGACAAATGCTCTTTGTAGGAGGGCGTTCTGACGGGTTTGCTTATTTAACCTGCATAGCTGGCACCAGCCTTGCTGAGACGTAATGATCTGTAACCAACGATCAGACATCATAAACCTGTACTGTATTTGGCAAATTCAGGTGCTGTCAAATCGCATACCACTGGCTTGTTCTGTAAGTTGTGAAGTGTATTTCATGATTTTTGTTGTAAACTATGCAACATGTAGCCGTATAAGAATAAAACTGAACTGAATGCTTACACTGACTATAAACGCTCATATGGGACTATGTACAGAAGGCAGAATTTGGTCCTGTATTTGGAACCTTCCATTTGCTAGAAATATCGCTAAAACCCCTTGTTTCACACTTAACTTTCTACAGTTTCATCTGCCTTGACATTAACAGTACAGCTACTAACAACTGCTGCATTGGCACTTTTTTTCACTCTTAGCCAATGTCTCCTTTTGTTGTGTACTGTGATATACTACAGTCTTCTTCCTGCCGGCCTGACATACCATAGTTTCATTCTCAGTGGCATCATGCCAGGGTGACCTTTTACTCCACGATAGACCTCTAGCAGGGTTAGGAGCACTGCAGAGCCCATCCAGTGTATGACACTGAATGGGTTAAAACCCTATCCCTGACTAGGAGTAGTTTCATCAGGTATTTGCTCTACCTGGGTCACAACTGACTGTAGGAGAACATGGCTGACTTAAGTGAGTTAGCAGGTCCTAGCTGGGAGATTGCCCAGGCATTTGAAAATACAGCTGAGCTGAGGTGGAAGCAAATGACCTCATTGTGTTGAGCAACGGGGAGGTTTTGGGAAGCCCTTATCCTCTAAGCACTCATCAGTGTTGTGCATAGGCAGAGCATGATTTTTTTGTGACAAGCCCAGGAGGGTGTAAGGTTATTTTCAGGTCCAGCCACAAAAGACCAAAGATCAATGGGTGTAATTCATCCCTGGGGTAACTCCACTGAGATCAGTAGTGTTACTCCAGGGTTGGATTGAGCCCACAGTTCTGTACTGGCTTTTAAAATGTACTTATGTGGCAAGCTCCAAGCAGAGGCACAAAAATTTAGATTGAAGATTTCATTAACAAGCAGACTCCCTCCCCTGAACAGCTCCATGCCCTCCCTGTCATCTCCACTCCTCACCCCAAAGGCAAAAGCTGGAGCAGGCAGATGAGTCTTATTCCATGCCCTGAAGCACTGAATCTGGCTCTGATGGACAGAGAGCCAATTTCACAGCCAGAGTCTTCCTCCTAATAATACCTTCCCTGCTTGTGTAATCCACACACCTCCTGGGTCTGATGTTCTGTCCCACCTAGTGGCAACAAGACCACTTAAGGTATGCCCACATTACCTGCCGGATCAGTGGGTAGCAATCAGTCTATTGGGGATCGATTTATTGCGTCTCGTCTGGATGCGATAAATCGATTTCCGCCGCGCTCCCCGTTGACTCGGGAACTCCACCAGAATGAGAGGCAGAAGCGGAGTCAACGGGAGAGCTGCGGCTGTCCATCCTGCACCATGAGGACGAGAGGAAAGTCGAAATAAGATACATTGACTTCAGCTATGCTATTCTTATAGCTGAAGTTGCATATCTCACATCGACACCCGCCCCCCGCCCCAGTGTAGAGCAGCCCTTAGAGAGAGATTAGTGAGTCTGCTCTACAGCCTTAGCCTAAGAGGCAGTTGGCTCTTAGCTCATGCGGTAGAGGCTCATGCACTAAGCTTCAGAGGTCCCTGGTTCGATCCCACCTGCTGACAAGCTGGGTCTGTTGGTGTTACACTTGCAGCACCTAGCTGTTTAAAGCCAGGGCCCACTAGTTGATCTCAACTGCTACAGTGATGATCTACCCCAGTTGAACAATTCATATGGTCTAGAGGCAGTTGCTCAGATAGCCAGTATTTCAACCATTTAGGGCTTTTATGGATGAAAATCAACATGTTGGATTGTCCCCAGAAACTAACAGGAAGTTAGGGGAGGCTCTGCAAAAGAAGTGCTTCATCCAACAGCTTTGAACAGCCCACCTTCTGTACTGACTGAAGCATCTAAGAAGGTATTGCAGGAATCCAGCTGAGAGGTCATTGTGGCATAGCTACCACAGATATGAACATCCTATAAAGACCTAGATAGACCGATATGGCTACAGCAAATTCTGTATTGGAGAGGAGGAATGTACAGCATTTTTTTCTTTTCCAGTTGATATGGAACTGGCCACTCTGCAACAGAAGGTCAAAACTCTGTCCCTGGTGGTTGGACATCGATATCATGCTCTAGTCTGTCGCCAGTTCCATTGGCCAGTGAAAGTATTTGGTGTCCTCTTACTGGCTGCTGATGTCCCAACCCTGCCTCCCCAGGAATGTTGTAACAGCAGCAGTTTTAATGTTCAATATTTTACACAGCTGTAACTTTTGCATGGTGCCTTACAGAAGTGAAAAAAGGATGACATTTGCCTGGAAGAGCTGACCCTCCACATAGGCCGGACACAAGAGAGGATGGCTGCAGGTGACAGAAAGGGAGGAGAGAGGGAAGAGAGATAAAAAGATGGGAATTATGTTAGGATACATCATGTTTTTTTAAAAAAACAGAAAATGAGGTAGTGAAGAAAAGGAGTTTGGAGAAAGACAGCCAGGTGGGAGGACAATGGACATCTTTGGTGCACAGGGTGGCTGGTCCAGGCACATAGGTCTGGTAAGTGACACCTTCCTGTAACTGCAAGGAGGAGAGATTCACGCAGGGCAAAGGCAGGCAGTGGTGCTATAGGAGCTGACACTAAAGCCATTACCACATTCCAGTTAGCATCTCCCTCTGTTGAGGGGCACAGTGGTCCTCCCCTTTGTGGGAAAGAGGCTCCAGCCTTTACCTGCTGATATAACTTCACCATCCTCAGCGGTCTTTTCATCGCTGGGGGCAGCCTCCAGTGGTGTTACCCTGGAATGAGTTTAGACCACATTCTGTGATGTGTATCAGCAGCTTCCTGCTCTGTTAGTCATAGCTCATTAATCTCCAGTCAATCTGTAAATGAACCTTTTAACGACGACATCAGAACTCAAGAATTAATTATGCTGAGCTTTGGAATGATTTCTGTTTAATCAGCTCCCTGCCTTTGATTATGGTTCTGAACTGAAGAACTGTCTAGACTTGAATTAGTGTCTTTGGTGGAAAAAGGGAAATTAGAGTTACAGGGGTGGGAAAGCGGCGAGGCAAAAGTGTATGTTACTACTAATGAACATGGAAAGTAGGAGAGCTGAGAAAAGTGGACCAGCAGGGTGTTAAGATTCCAAGTCCTCAAAGGAAAGGATTGCTTTAAGCAAATTCTTTCCCATGTGGCATATATAACGTCTAGACATTCAGTCTGAATTTGCTTTGTAATTTTGTTAGGAAACCATGACAGTTATTTGCTGCTGTCACAGAAGTGCAGGTATTTGTTTCACTTACTGACTCCTAATTACCCAGAGAAATTCTGTTTAAATTCAAGGCATTTTCACTGTTTTTTTTTGTTTTGTGTTTTTTTAACAGTGTTCAAATGATGGCAAATATCTGAGGGCTTTGGGTTTTGCTTTCTTTTTTTAACCCAGCTCCCTGAAAGTCAGCTCTTGGGGGTGGGATGTTAGACCTGCCTCCAATCCAATTATACACTAAAATTCTGCAGAGAGGGAAAGGGTACATTGTAAGAAGAGTGTCTGTTCTTCACTATGGTGACACAAGATCAAATTGTTTTGTCCCCTTTTAACAGCTGTAAAGGTGACCAGCAAAACAAACTTCAGAGAAAAATAAACTGTTCTGATTTTTTCTCCCTGTTAATATAGACATGTATTTTCATAAGGAGAGCAGATCTGAAAACGCTTCTGCCTGCACTTATTTCTTAAACTATAAAATGGCACATGCAATGGGCTAGTTCCTCAGTTGATGTACTTTGCTATAAGTCAAAACAACTACATTGATTGACAACACATGAGGATCTGGTGGGTTGTTTTGTTATAACAGACAAGGCGGGGGAATAAGTGGATAGTGGTTCTGTAATCAATCAGTGGTTCAGTCCTCGCTATAAATCTTTGGGACTTACTAATTGCTATTGGTGACCAGTTCACAAATAGCAGTAATTTACACAGCTGCTGTAGATGTAAGTTTGCCACTTCCAATGATTTTTCTGGCCCCTTATGTCAGTGTGTATGAGATATTGCAGACTCCCTTCCCACTCATCGTAAATAACTGCAGTTGAACTAATCTGCTGTAGCAATTAATAAAGTTGCAAAGCTTTGGGTGTGAAGGAGCTAATAGCTTTTCTAAAGGGAAGGCTTGGGCTGACAACAGGGCTGAAAGAAAACATGAGGCTGCTTTGTTAAGGGAAACCTGACAGAATTGCAGCCTGTTCTCCAAGCAGTGATTACATGTGGTTTACAAGCCCAGGAGATATCAGAATAGCTTGTTTTAATGTGCCAAAGTAAACTGGCGCTTGCAGCTTCATTCCTTACCAAGTAGACACAAGGGACTGTTACTGAGTGTTCCAGACATTGTTTGAGACATTGTAACTCCAAGCCAAACAAAGTAATTAAAACTACTAAAATTTAATAAAAGGAGTTTCTTCTGCCTCATGTGTCATAATATTAATGTACAGTGTCAATCAATTTATACATTTACTCCCCACCCACAGAATTCAGTTCTTGGCTTTATAGAAGAGAAACAGTGTCTGAACAATTATTCCTAGTTCTAGAACATATGGTTGCACCTCCTGTGAGGAAGCAACATTGCATGGAGACCATGCTTGAATCCTGTCTGTAGGCTTTTGGTGCCCTAGTGTAGTATAGTTGTAAGTATCTTGGGGTTTGTTATTTAATGACCCCCACAGTGAATGGGAAAGGAATAAAACTTTAATAAAACAAACTGGCAAGTGGCTCTGGTGAACTGCTGCATGCAGCCATGTGCAGTGTTCTCAATCCCTGCCTTCAGGGTACATCTCCAAATTCTGTGTTCATAATACTGTCCCTTATGAGGGAGCGTCTCCAAAAGTATAATCTTCTACAAACATCTCTCTACAATAGTTATCCTTGCATGTATCAACCACCATTGTGCTATTCACTAGGTGGTGGTTTAGGATGTGATATCTTGCTCTAAAATGAGGTGTCATGTATACTGCACAGTGATTAATTTTATGGGATTGCATGAGTAAGGAGTGAAGGACTTGCTAGAGGAGGAGGGAGGTGACCAGGTAAGGGCTATAGAGGTGTGATCTGTTTGTATTAGGGGGCACTGACTCCCCTTCACAGGAAATGAAATACACAATGAAGCCTGTGGCCTTAATGAATATGAGGGGAACAACTAGCTATTAAAGTGTAAGCAAAAGATCAATCAGTGCCTGTTTACCATCCTTCCTTTTTCCTTTAGTAATTCTATTGTTATGACTATTGAAACTGAGACTTCTTAACAATGAGCAATTCAGAGAAGGAATTTTGTCAATTTCAGTTCCCTGGTGTGGGCCGGGGGAGCCCAGTGGTGGAGCTGGCAGGGAGACCAGATGGAGTATACAGTGTGAACGCATGTGCTTCCAACTTGTGGACATACACCTGCTGTGTTGCAGACTAAGCAAAATCCAGTTGGTCAGTAGACTGGGATAGACCAAACCCAGGTCTGGTCAAGTGAAATATAATTACTTGGTTCCAACCAGACAAACTGCTTACCTGTGTTATTAGGCATGTTGACCTGCCTTAAGCCAGAAGAAAATGGCTTCTCACCTCTATTTTTGTGTTTCACCAATTGTCTACTTGGCTAGAATTCTTCTTTGGGAATAGAGTGCACTTGGCTAATTAGATGATTAGGTGAAATGGATTCACCAGTATATTTTGTCACTCCTCTCTCGGGGACAAACTGATGTGACCAGCACTTAAAGTCTGGGTGCACTGTCAGCATGGATGTGCTGAATATTAAGACTGAGTCTCTTCATTTTCTTGCAAATACCATTGAATTGCACTTGTGCTCTGTAGCACGCTTCAGGGAAACATAGCCAAGACCAAATTTAGGCAGGCCTCTTATTGCTATATCTCTTTGAAAACTCATGTCTAAATTGCCATCCACTGTCACTCATAGATCTCTTTTAGGGGTCCCTACATACAGTATAAGTATGATTTGCATCCTACACGCTTTACTTTTTTAAAATGAATCAGTGTGACTTTTGAGTTCCAGGCTGTTTTTAGACAAGTCACCTTATTTGTATTTTAAATAAATAAAAATCTTCATCTTGTGATAATAGTTACGAATCAGTCACCTTCCTACTCTGTCAACTGACATTGTAAGATTGTTTTCAGCCCTCTATTTGGATATATAGTGAACAAATTCTCAAGGGAAATTTTGTTTGCTTTATGCCGAGGTAGAAGCTTGCAGTCCTGAAAGATAATGGTCAGGTCTACGCTATAGATTTATATTGGAAAAATCCACCCCCCGAGCCACGTAGTTATACCGACCTCACCCCCGGTGTAGAGAGCACTATGTCAGCAGGAGAGCTTCTCCCATCAATGTAGCTACCGCCTCTCACGCTGATGGGAGAAGCTCTCCCCTCAGAGTAGGAGCAGCTTCATTTAAGCGCTACAATGGCCCAACCTCATCAGTGAGCTGCACTGGTCCAGTATTTTAAGTGTAGACCCGCCCAAAGAGTAGCTAGTTATTTAGCCAGGAAGGATTTGCTTTATGCCAAACCTACATAGGAACTGTTGTCAAATGAAGAGTACAGCCATTGTCCCTCCATGATGATCTTGGGCTGCCTGAGTAGAAGTGGCATGGATTGAAAAACGGTTTATCTTATCTGCGTTATCTATGTCCTATTACAGAGTGATCAGCTATGAGTGCTGCCCTGGATATGAAAAGGTGCCTGGAGAAAAAGGCTGCCCAGCTGGTAAAAATATGTTCTATTTCTATAGATGCTTTATAATTCTATAGCTCTAGCATAGACAGTTGTTCAGACTGAATTTGATTCTTGGGCATTGTGTATGATTTTTGTACTCTCCTGTCCATGGAAGGGCAAACCCACCAAGCGGAGCACTAAGTTATGGGGCACATCAGCCCCAGTACATGCAAAGTTTTGACAGAAATGTTCTATCCACTTAAAACTATTAAACGCAATTATTCTAAGTTAAGATGGTTTGGCTGTTAGAAAATACTCATGCCAGTGGGTAATATAACTCAACTGGAAATTTAATATAAAACTATCTACTGTAACACACAGTTTTTCCAGAGCATGCTTATTGTTTTAGTGAGTATGAATTTAGCAAAATATATTTGATTAGAGGATACAGTTTAGTGATCTCAAAAAAGGTGGGAAAATCCCTGGATACAGTGTAAAAGTTTGTGCTTTGTCATTGTCTTTGAATCTTTCCCTACCCAATCTTTTTGCTACTGTGGGGGTTGCAATATTTCATTTTAAACGCTGCACATCAAATTCTTGTCTGGTACCCATTGGTGAAGCTCCCCTGAGATCAAGGTACGGTGCAGATTTATACCAGCTGACGATCTAGCCCTGTGGAATTTGGGGTTCATGAAAGGGGGAGGCTGCTCGCATTGGATTTGGTCAGGCGTATTCATTAGTGTGTCCTGCAGGAGGCAAGTTTACCTGGTGGGATGTTGTGGCAGCACAAGGTTCCGCAGTCTCTGTACAGGGCCGCCCAGAGGAACCCCCGCTTTGGTGGTAATTTGGCTGCAGAGGGTCCTTCCGCTCTGGGACCCGCCACCAAAGTGCCCCAAAGATCTGCGGCAGGCCCCCCCCCCCCCACCGAATTACCACCGTAGCAGGACCCACCGCCGAAGTGCAGCCGCGTCTTTGGTGGTAACTTGGCAGCGATGGGGCCCTGGCACTTCGGCAGCAGGTCCCGTAACGGAAGGATCCCCTGCCGGCGAAGACCGAGAGCAGAAGAAGCTCCAGGGGCCTGGGCCTCACAAGAGTTTTCCAGGGCCCCTGGAGCGAGTGAAGGGCACTGCTCCAGGGCCCCCAAAAACTTTTGTGGGGGTACCTGCAGGGCCTGGGGCAAATTGCCACACTTGTCCGCCACTCCCGCCCTCTGGGTGGCCCTGTCTCTGTACTAGTGAGGTGCCTGCAGCTAGTCAGGTCTGGAAATGGACAGTGCTTGCCCAGAGTTGGTGTGGTTGGAGTAGCAGGGGATGCATTGATTCAATATATCCCACAGGCAGCTTCTATGAGGGTGAAGGGGTCCCAAGGGAGTCAAGGGAGATTAGACCAACCCAAAGGGAAGGTGATACCACCACTGGCCAGGGAGATTCCACCTGGGACACAGTGTACCCGCCAGTTTACATCTCCTAGTACCAAAATGTACAAATCTAAACCTCAAAATGTGAGCCCCCATCTCTAAATGTGAATAATCAGGGAGAAATGTAAAACCTCAGGTCTAATGACAGACCATGAGAAACTAATAAACCTCTTTGGTTCTTGAGTTTCTAACCCTAGTTATATGGGGCCCAATCTGGACTGTTGTTTTACACAAGTATAAATCCAAAGTGACTCCATTTAAAGTTGTTGATTCTGGATTTATACTGGTGTAATTGTGATCAGAATCTCACCCAGCCTTAGGCCAGCAGCGAAGGATAAACTAGTATTCTAATACCAACAAATATACATATGAGAGGGGGGCCATTTCAGAAGAATTCAGGGCTGGGGGATGAAGTTGTCAGCATACAGAACATTGTGTGATTGTATTACATCCTGCTATGTCTTGTGGGAGGTGGGAAATCGACCTTTGGCTGAGTTCGCTGATGTGTTTCATTTCCAGATACGTTTTTGCCAGCAGCTCTATTTTCATTCAGCGAAGTGCAGGGAGATAGGAATAGCTGCAGGCTGGAACTGCTACCGTGTTATCAAATTTGATATTTTCTTCTTTCAGCATTGCCACTTGCAAACATCTACGATACGCTGGGGATTGTTGGAGCCTCCACCACACAATTGTACTCTCTCAGCTCTAACCTGAAACCAGAAATTGAAGCACCTGGAAGTTTTACAATCTTTGCCCCAAACAATGAGGCTTGGGCTGCTTTGCCTGCTGTAAGATTAAATCCATCTTCCTTCTTGTTTCTCCCCGACTCTTCTAGATTCACAGCACTGAGTCCTCATAATAGGTACAGCCCTGCCAGAGGCAGTGTAAGCTTCCAGCATAGGAATTGCCCTGCTTGATCAGAGTTAGGTCCATATAGTCCAACATCATATCTCTGACAGCCTCAGATGCTTCAGAGGAAGGTGCAAGAACCCTGGAGTAACAGATCTGCTTCCTACGCCATCTTAGGCCTCATGACAATTTCTAACAGTTAGAGGATGTCTGAAGCTCTGAAGCATGAGTGTTAATGTCCCTCCCACAATTTTTTTATGGATCTTTAATTAAGATCACTCTGGATATTCTTGTTAGCCATATAAATGTCAAGTCTCTTTTTGAGTTCTTGGCCTCAATGACTTCATGTGACAGTGAGTTCCATAGTTCAATTACACATTATTGGGAAAAAGCATTCACTGCAAGTCACAGCAGTGCGCCTCAGCCCTGAGCCGGAGAGACCATTCCTGGGAATGGGAGAGAATTCAGACTCGTTCACCTAGTGTGCTGAGACTACACCAGATAGGTACATTTTAATAGTAAATAAACAGATATTGGGCCAGGGACAATCTTTTCATTATACGTGCACCTGCTGTGCCTAGCACAATGGCACTCCGATCCTTGTTTGTAGACTTTCTAGGAGCTACTGCAATATAAATGATTGTAAATTAAAGTTCATGGCTAGACGCATACAAAGTTATGGCTAGTTATATATGAAAGTATGGCTTTAAAGTCCAAGGCAATCGTGTCCCTTAGGTTTGCCCAACTTTCATTTTAAAACAGACATTTGAAGCATTGGTTCGCTGGCGTCTATTTAGAGCAATAGTTTTCCTCAGCAAAATTTCGATAGACAGATTATTGAAAAATGTTGCCAGGGAACTTTACGGTGGTATGGAGTGTTGTAGAATCCATTTGGGAGTCAAGATCCATGCTGGAAGATCCCTGTGCAATATCAGGGCTCCGGCTATTGAAGGAATTCTATTTATACTAGATTTAATGGCACTAAGTAATTTTCTGGCAAAATTTTGATTTTTTGCTTATTTTCAGGAAATGTTGGATTCATTGGTCAGTAATGTTAACATTGAACTGCTAAATGCTCTTCGCTACCATATGGTGAACAGACGGGTCCTAACAGATGACCTGAAACATGGAATATCTCTTCCTTCAATGTACCAGAATATTGATCTCCAGATCCATCACTATCCTAATGGAGTAAGTTAATTACTTGTACTGCTGTAACAATGGGGACCAGATCATCAAATGGAGTAAATTGATGCAAGTCAATGGATCTTTGCTAGTGACCCCAGACTTCTTGTACTGTATCTTTTTTTGGTAAAATATTAATGATAAAAAGACCAAAAACTCTGAGGAAGAGGGTCTGATGCAGGAAGGTGATCGGTGCCCATTGACCTCAATGAGAATTGAAGGTACTCTGCATGTCTCAGGATTGAGCCCCAAATTAGCTGAGAAGATATTGGCACAACACTGTAGACTCAGCTTAAGTCTCTTCTCTCGCGGAGCTCTACTTAGTGCAGCTTGGGGTGGAGCGTCTGAAGGAGCTGATTCTCAGCAGAATATAGATGCGTGGATATACATAAGAAATAGATATAACATTGTTCTGTATATATAAATACCTGGTTCAGTATATAGGTGCACAAAGAGCTTGTATACAATTTTTATACACAGATGATGTTGCAGTAATGTTACACTCAGGTAAGCACGCTGATGTTACCTATTTCCTTATACTTCATACTATAGTGAGAATAGTTTTTCTGCAGTATAATTATGTCAAATGGGTTTTAAGCTTCTGATTACAGAACTATATAGTAGTAGCATTTATCGAAAAGTATAACTTCAGAGTCATTACAGTATTAAGTATAAAGCAGCAAAGAGTCCTGTGGCACCTTATAGACTAACAGATGTATTAGAGCATAAGCTTTTGTGGGTAAATACCCACTTCATCAGATGCATGAGTATTAAGTATGAAACTAAAAGGCAATTAGATTCATTATGTTGCTAGTCTTCTAACGTATATGATTTAGAGGTATCATAAAGCATAATCACACTGTAGTTTGTCACTCTGATAAAGGGTAATCACTTCTTTAGAATATATATGAATGGCATCTTTCTAGATATAGGGCCTAAGCCTGCAACCCTTACTTACGTGAGTAATTCTTATTTACAGGTACACTGAAGTCAGTGGATTACTCATTCGAGTAAGGGTGGGGCCTATAGTACAGTACAACTTTAGCATGGCCAGTAATTTTTTTTATTATTATTTCCTGTATATTAGGACTGGTTAACCAAGCTGCATGCTGTTGAGTTTCAGATGCAGTGAACAGTAGTTACCTATAGAGGAATGGTTTGTAAAAGAGCTCCTGAGAGCAGATCCACAGAGACACTGTTGCTTCCTGATGGTTAATAGCATCGCATCCTCTCTCCACCGATTTCTTTAACTTCTCCTTGTACTAATGCAGTTTGTGGATTGTGGGTTTTTTGGTTTTTTTGTTTTTTTATTAATGGAACTCAATCCCCTCTGGATCGTTTCCTCTGCAGATCGTGACTGTGAACTGTGCCAGACTTTTGAAAGCAGACCATCATGCCACCAATGGAGTGGTCCATCTGATAGATAAAGTCATCGCCACCACAACGAACAGTATCCAGCAAATTGTTGAGACCGACGAAAATCTTGAAACTCTTAGGGTGAGTTCATCTCAAGGGTTTACAAGTGTGTTAGTTCATGCTTTCATTCATGATTTTCAAAGGTGTCCAACTCCCACTGAATTTCATTAGGATGTGTGTAACCAAGGACTTGTCTGCACTTTAAAGTTTTGCTGCTTTGTCTTTGCCAGCAAAGTGCCTATGTTGATATAGCTTATTCTGATTTGAAATCTGTATCAGTATAAAGCATCTCATACTGGTATAACTGTCTACACAAAGGCTTTTACTGGTTTAACTCTGTCAATAGAAAAAAATCACACTGGTTACTGACTGTTATTTTGGTAAAACTTTTTAAATGTACACCAGGCCTCGCTCCCTTATTTCCTTTTGAAAATCCAGGCATTAGATGTTACTGTTCAGAAACATTGACCCAATTGATTTAATAAATAAAGTATTAATTGTTAATGCACATCTTATATATTGAACTTTAACATCTAAACATAAACTGGCATTTCCCAGTTAACCAGGCTAAGGAGCTGAGCCAGTGCTGTTTGAAGTCACTCGGATCCTTTTCATTGACTTCAATAGGTATTGGAGCAAGCCCTAAACCACTGGTTAGGAAGTCGCACCACCATCCCCCCGCTGTGTTCCAAAGATTGCCTGCCTGAAGGGTGAGGCACTGCTAAGTACATAAGGCCAGATTTTTAAGAAAAGATATTTTGGTGCCTATGGATGCAGATAAGCACCAGATGCTTTTAAAGGTCTGCTCCTTAGCCCTTGCCTGGGGGTGGGGGGAGAAATATTTTTCCTTCTTTGTGTTCTAGCCTCTCTCCTCCCATTTCTTTAAAGGCTGCTGTGGCTGCATCTGGTCTTAATACCTTGTTAGAAAATGATGGTCAGTTCACACTCCTGGCTCCAACCAATGAAGCTTTTGAGAAGATCCCATCAGAAACACTGAACAGGATCCTTGGGGACCCAGAAGCTCTCAAAGGTAAATGACAGTTTACCAAGTGTGTTGAAAGGAAAAGTGTTTTTTGCAGCTCAGGTAGATAGGTAAGAGAACTGACCCTTGATACGCTCTGACATAGGCTGGAATAATCCACTTGACATTATCTTTTTTTTATGCTAGATGGCACATCCTTTTCTTTAGGACAAAACATGGGGAACTTAAGGTCCACATGCTGCCCCAAGCTCTGTGTGTGTGTGTGTTAGCTGGGTATAGGAGAACTCCACAGGGGAAAGAGAGGAAGCCATGCACTCCCCAGAGCACACAGTGATTCGTGGAGGACTTGAGGCTGGGATTTTCAAAGGCATTGGGGAGTTTCTCCAACTCCTTTAGAAATCTGTGCCTCAATGGGCAAAAAAATCATAAGACACACAAAGCAACCAATCCTTCAGCTCTACCTTACTGCTGCAGAGCCAGTGTGTGCGATTGTACTGGGAACTCTGCTCTATGGCATGAAGAGGGCCAAGGTTCCTTGCACAAACAGCCTGTGCCCACACTGTGAAGTGGAACTACAGCTCTTCTGCTGTGCAGGACAGCCTTTGCACCCAGAGAGGGATGGGGCAGGATGTGAGCCAAAAGAAATTACTATCTTCAGATCAAAACGAATGCACTTCTTAGGCTGCTGTGTAAAGAGGGGAAAGTGTTTCTCCTGCTATAAACATCCAGGCAGCTTAATGATTTTTTAGAGTAAAAATATGGGCCATGCTACCTTGCTCATGTGATCGGTCCCACAGCTACCAGTCCATCTGAATGGCCATCTGGACACAGACCCTTGTATCCAGCCAAGTCCTGCTTATTGTAGGACCTTGAGAGTGGGCTAAGATCCACCTTTGCTCTCCCTTCAGCCAGTGACCACTTCAAGTTCCAAATATAAGTTGCAACAGTCTCTGAGATGCTGGTGGTGGCCCCCTAGGAGCTGTTATGCAGCCTGGGATTGCATGCCATCCAACCCCAAGCTCTGAGATTGAGAGGAAGTAATGCTGAGCCTACGAGGGGGGGGAATCCCTAGTTGTATCCCTTTGGGTTACTGGATTAGCACAGAGGGGAGTTTGTTGGGGCTTGTATCTGGCCTTTATCTATCACCAGCGGAAGGTTGTTAATTTTTACTAGAGAAGTTAAATATCTCAGGCCGAAACCTACCCTCAACTATAGCAGAGTAAATCTGGAGAAACTCAGTGATGTCAATATAACTCCTTCTGGTATCCAGAGAGTTACATCAATGGAAAGCATTTAGACCCATATCTTGGAATAGAATGGAGCATCTATTCACATTTCACTACTTCCTCGGCAGCTTTGAGTGAAGCGTGGCGTCCAAAGGAGGATGGCTGCTATTACACTGAATTATGGTCTTCTGCATCTTGTGGAGTGAAGATTCCGCTACTAAAACCCATAATAACATCTGCCTGTTTACGCGAGTGTAGAGAGAGAATTCGATTCTAAATATTTACTACTGTAGCAAAAACTAGATTTTATTCTGTATAAAAACTCAAGTACTGTAAATTACTCCTTTTGTGCAGGTTTTGTCACTTGCAGGAGTCTTAGTCCATAGCCTATAAAATCTTATCAATTGTTGTAAGCTCTTTTGGGGCAGGTCTTTGTATGTTGCCTAGCACAGTTGGGTTCTGGTCCTTGACTAGGGCTCCTGGGCACTACAAATAATTTCTAAGCTGACTTTTTCCACGCTTCCATTTACCATGTGCGTTTCTCTCTTCTAGACCTGTTAAACCATCACATATTGAAATCAGCCATGTGTGCTGAGGCCATTATTGCTGGCTTGTCAATGGAGACTCTGGAAGGTACCATGTTGGAAGTAGGCTGTATTGGTGATGAACTCACCCTGAATGGAAGGTCTATCATTGCTGAAAAGGATATCCTAGCTACCAATGGTGTAGTCCATTTTGTGAATGAGCTTCTGATTCCAGACTCAGGTAAAATCATTGATCCGTATCCTGGATTTTTTGTTGTTTGGAGCAGTACATTTAGTGGGGTTTCATATATTTTGAGATAGAATATTTGCTGGGCAATGTAACAAGCATGCCTGTGCACACACCAATATGTCTGCCCACCTAAGCTAGTATTTGTGCATACAAATTAGGTAATTATGTATGTCATTAGGTTCCCAATTACCTGACCTGTATGTGCAAATACAGGGTTTTTCATGATCCTTTAGGGAGGCTAACATGCACCTTTACACTGATGTCCTTATGCTCCTCCTCTCCAACCCTGCTTTGGAAATCTTTTTTTTTTTTTTTTTTCAGTAGAATGTTGTATCGTTACAGTTTAACAGAGTGTCTAATTTAAAATTCTAAGGTTCTTTAATGAAGGACTCATTGGAAATAATTCAACAGGAGGCAAAGAGAGGATGGGTGTTGTAGTCAGTCAAAAAAAAAAAAATCAAAGCTGGGACTTTCAGAGAAACCTAAGAAAGTTGGGACATCAAACTCCCTTTGAAATTCAGTGTCTGCTTTGAAAATCCCAGGATGACTGCCTTGGAAATAAGTAGTGCTCATGATTGATCATTTTTGCATCCATTTGCTTTCCAGCAGTATGCATTGCTCCTTAATATGTATTTCTAATTACAAATAGATGGTTCTCCAGGGTGAAACAAATTAGTTGAAGCATTTAATATGGTTTTAACAAGTGATTTCTGTTCTTTTTTTTCTTTAGCTAAAACTTTGTTTGAGTTAGGTAAAGAATCTGATGTTTCAACGTCTATTGACCTGTTTAGACAAGCTGATCTCAGCTCTCATCTCACTGGAAATGAGCGTGTGACACTTCTTGCCCCAATAAACACTGTGTTCAAAGGTAAACTTTGGAAATCTTCTAAATGTTCCATGGGTTCTGATCATAGACCTGCTTCTGGGAGGAACCAGAGTTGCATGTCAGATTTTTACTGTTAATGATTGCGTTCTTCATTGAGCACATATATATGCCCGCACGCGTGCTCTCTCTCACATAAGCTGGTTCTACTAGGGGAACAGATTGGTTTTGAAACTGAAAGGCGACATAGATACCATATTTATTATTTAGATCCTTGTGGAGTCTTAATGATAGTGTTAAAATCAATCACTGTGTGTTGAAATGCTTTTTTGCTGCAGATGGGACTCCTCCTATGAATCAGAACACAAAGAGTTTGCTTCTAGATCACATTCTTAAAGAACAGCTTTCTTCTAAATATCTTTACCATGGACAGACGCTAGAAACTCTGGGTGGCAAAGAACTGAGAGTTTTTGTGTACCGTAATGTGAGTGTCTATTTAACTTTCTTAGTCTGATACCGTATTATTGCTCTAGCAGGGCTGTTGCTCTGTATTAGTGTCTCACTGATAACGCATCAGGGGTGAAATACTGGCCCCAGTGAAGTCAATGGGATTTCTTCCATTGAATTCAATGGGGCCAGGATTTCAAAGCAGATCTGCAAACTCAGTGTGGGATCTGAGAGTCAGGCTGCATTCTTTCTTATTCATCATCATCTGTAGCAAAGATTCTGGAGGCCAAATGGTACCCTCAGTTATACATGTGCAAGCCTGCTAAGGGCTAATTTACATAATATAAAAAATTAGCTTGAATGAAGTATCAAAGTGAAAAATACAAACAATGTAACAATTACAATATTCTGTCCCTTGAAGTGTATTTTAATTTATTTTGTCTGTGTTTATATTTGCAGAACCTCTGCATTGAAAACGTCTGTATTGCTGCCCATGACAGGAGAGGAAGGTTTGGCACCTTGTTTACGGTGGACAAAATGTTGACTCCACCAGTTGGAACAGTCATGGATGTTCTAAAGGCAGACCAACGTTTCAGGTGTGCAGTCCCATTGCTTAATGCACCTAGTGGAAAGTGCTCCGATACTGTGGTGGTGAGCACAATATCAGAACCTATAGAGAACAGACAAGGTGACATTTTGTTCTTGCTGTTAGTCTTGCAGTAGCAACAGAGCTGTCAAAGCAATTCCAATTAACTGAGAGTTGAAGTCATTGCTATATATAATTTGTTAATGAAAAAGCATCTCAATGCATGTCTTCCTAAGTTATAAACAGCGTAACTTTAAATAAAAAATGGGGTTTAAAATTCATTTAAGTACCAAGTGAATCCAGAATATCTCATGTCTCCCAATTTGTTTCCAATTATCAAAGGGCCATAGACCAACTCATTGGGAGCTGGACTGGGATTTAAAAAGAATCATTTGTAGGTGAATGCAGTCAGAATGTGATTCAAAGCCCCAGGGAAAGACTGCCATTGACTTCAGTGGACTTTGGATTAGGCCTTAACTTCTTGTCCGTCAACTTTTCAATTAAATTATTTGCCAGAACCTATTGTATTTTGTAGCTTTAAAATTATAATTCTTCTTGGAAATAACCTACAGCAGTTACTCTTCCACTGAATGTATCTTCCATTAGAATGATGATGATGTGGGCTTAAACAAATGAAGCCTACAGCCAGTGTTTAATTTGTGCCAAGGCTGAGCCGTGGCACCTTTAGGCTGGGTAGCTTCTAACCCTGGCACCTCTGGGCTTGCTGCATCAGTTATGAATGTAAAAAAATTGCTTGAGCCCCTGCATGTAACTGCTTCAGTCCCAGCACCTCTTTCATTACAAATTAAGCACTGCCTACAACTGTGTGTTGTGTCTTGCAGTACATTGGTGGCTGCCATCCAGTCTGCAGGTCTAATGGAGACATTAAATAGGCCAGGTACCTTCACAGTGTTTGCTCCAACAAACGAAGCTTTCCAAGCTATGCCACAAGGGGAACTGAACAAACTTATGGGTAAATATCCATAGATCTGATTTTTAATGTTGTGTAATGTTGAAGGACTGACAAGGGTAAATATGCCTTCAATATCGCATTCTTTGATCCTTAAAATTCGTGCGTCTCCCTGTCCATTGAAAGCTCTCCTCCTACATAACCAACTCATATGCCATGCCCCAACAGAAAGCTTGTGATCTGTACAGCAAGCATCAAAAAGTGGCCTTAAATTTTCCTGTGAGGCAGATATAAGGTCTCTGGGAACATTGGGGATACAATGGCATCTGTATGATTGTTCAGAATATGCAGTGAACACTCCCCTGCCTGGGCTTAGCTCTGCTGGCAAGTGTAGACTGGTTGAGAGCATGGAACCACAATTGCTTCACCTGACCATGGTGTTTCTAGCAATGCTGTTGGCACTTGTGGTCTCTGGTCCTCATATGCCAGCAGTGCAAGAACTTTGAACCAGCCTGCAGGGAAAGAAGAAAACAAATCTGGCTATAAGAAAGAGACCAATATTTTGGACTAGGAAAAGATAAAGACCAGGAGGAGACTGATGTTCTGTAAAGCAGGGGTTCTCAACCTTTTTCTTTCTGAGGCCCCACTCAACATGTTGTAACAACTGTTACAACAACTGTGTTTTCTGCATATAAAAGCCAAGGCCGGCATTAGGGGTGGCAAACAGGCCAATTGCCTGGGGCCTCTGTGTAGCAGGGCCCCCCCCAGAAGCTACATTGCTCAGGCTTCAACTTCAATCCCAGGTGACAGGGCTAAAGGCCTCAGGCTTCAGACCCATGCGGTGGGGCTTCAGCTTTCCACTCTGGTTCCCAGCGAGTCCAGCACTGGCCTTGCTTGGCAGACCCTGAAACCTGCTTTGTGCCCCCCCCCCCCTTAATGGCCCTGGACCCCTGGTTGAGAACCACTGTGGTAAAGCAAGGCTTGCAGACATGACATGGAAAAAGTATGGAAACTTTTTTTACAGCCATCTTCTATATAAGCAACAGAATGTTGTCCCTTTGTTTTGAGTTAAAATGGATGTGGTTTGGAAAGAATGCTGGGTATTCATTTAAAACCCAACCAAACACTGACCTCATAGTCTGTAAAGTGTCTGTATATGGTAGCTGGCTATCCTTTTAAGTGCATGGAGCAGTAATCTATTACATCAGCCTGTGCAGTCATTCTAGTGTTTATACGTATAAATATTTCACAAGTGTTTCTGCAACTACTGTAACCAGCTCCACGGGTGAAATATCCCAGATGTGAGTCCTTGAAATGTTCTTGGTTTTTTCTAAGCAAATATTTAGCTGATGGTTCTGAAGGCGAAGTGAATCATGCTGGTGAGGATATGCAGTGTGAACTGACTCACACAGACCACAGAGGAAAAGACTTGCAACTTCATCTCAATAAGCTACTGAAATAAAATATACATCTTGTTAAATCGGCTGCTTCCATTTTGGACAAAGGCCCAGATTTTTAAATGGATTTAGGTGCCTACCTCTCATTAAAATCAGTGGAAGTTAGGTGCCCGAATACCTTGACAAATCTGACCCTCAGCATCACATGTTCTGTCTGACCTAGAGTTTAGTTGTTGGCACTGCATCTCTAAGGAGAAAATGAGAGATTGACGTCCACTATTGCCCCAGTCTGTGGCTAACCAGGGAACAGATTGCAAGGAATACATCAACTTGGTTCTTCCAGGGCCTGATCCAAAGCCTAGTGAATTCAATAGAGATTCCTGTTTGACGTCAGTGGGGTTTGGATCAGACTCTGATACCAATGTCTGTGAACTCTGATGGTTCCATGAAAATAGTGACTTTTCACCTGGTTCACCTAATGCCACAATTTAGCTCATTATGAGAAAGCTTTGCATCTATTTTAAAGTAATATTAATATCAGCAACTCTGGTGATATGTGAACTAGCAGACGAGATTCTGAGTTCCTCCTTTTTTTTTTTTTATTTTAAACCTAATCAATACCAGGAAATAAAGCAAATAATATAAAGAAACACTTAATTTTGGAGAGAGAAGACGAGGGGCACGTTCAAAAACGAAGTGACTGGGAGTGGTTCTGTGTTGTCATCTTGTTAGATTTCATAAACTAAGCAGGGTCGGGACTGATCTGTACTAGAATGGGAAACCAGCTGGAAGCAGTAGGAAATATCTACGAGTGACTATTGACCCAATACTCAGCATGGGGTTTGAGGGCACTGCACTACTGACATAGCTATCTTTTGGACCATAAACTGGTCTTGACTACAGTTGGGTGATGTTTTCCAGATAAAACTGCCCCCCCCCCCCAAAGATGCAGATTTGGGTCGACTGAAACATTTTGTGAATTTGTGTCGATTCCTTGAATTGTTTAGGTTGAAATGTTTTTCTCCTCTTTAAAAATAAAATATCTCAATTTTTCAACTCAGAACAAAACAATGTTTTGCTTAGAATTTTACTTCAGTTTTATTTTTAAAATTTTAGAAAAACTCAATTACACACTTGGTTTTGGGTCAAGTAAAACACTACTTTTGATCTGGAATTTAATTTTTTTTTTAATTTGTTTAAATTGCGTTGAAGTTTTTGGTATTGGCTCAAACTGAAACAAACTTTATTTGATTCTCCCACCCCACTTTGGCCAGCAAACAGGGAAAAATTGGTTATTTGCACAGCTCTAGTCCTGCCTGTTTGTGGTTAAAGATCCCAGGGCACTTTCTGTACAGATAAGTGTTAACTGTCATGTTCTATCTATCCAGCTAGGATATTTCCATTTTACCTCCCTAAATTATCTCTGTACTTTGAACTATCTATGATATTTTCCATTTGATGCCAGAGGTGATTGGATTTCAGTAGAGAGTAAAGTAACTTTATATGCATATGCAGTGGTCCCATGTTGGTCCTGGGATATTAGAGAGACCAGGTAGTGAGATAATCTTTTAATAAAAGATATTACCTCACTCACTTATATATGCATATGGCATTTATTTCTTAAAACTAAGCCAGTCTATAGGGAATAAGCTGTAACATTATCCTGTAAATATGTTTCTTCTGCCAGGTAATGCTAAAGAACTTGCTACCATTCTGAAGTACCATATTGGGGATGAAATCTTGGTCAGTGGAGCAATTGGAGCTCTTGTGAGATTGAAGTCTCTGCAGGGTGATAAAATTGAAGTTAGCGCTGTAAGTTTGTGTGTGGTTTTGGGGGGGAAGGGGGATTTCCTTTTGTCTTTGTTTGTTTGCTTTTTCTGGTTTGTTTGTTTGTTTTTGTTTTTTCTGGTTTGTTTTCAACAGTATGGTTATGCTAACTTGGACAGTGTCAAAACAGCTTCCAAATGGACATATGCTCTCACTAAATGGCATCACTGGTTCCTAGCAGAGAGATGTGTAACCTCAGGAAGCCAACGGTCTTAACAGAGGCTACTATTTCTTGAGATCTCATGAAAAGCCTTCTAGGGAGAAAACAGGCTAACTTTATTGTAGAAGATTGGAGTTTTTTGCCCTATCCATTAAATGATGGTTTTACTTTTTTCCACTTCCAGAAAAACAATGTAGTAAATGTTAACAAGGAACCTGTTGCTGAAACTGATATCATGGCCACTAATGGTGTGATTTATGCTGTGAATGCTGTCTTACAACCTCCAGGTAGGTCAACATTTCTAAATATATAAAGCTGCTGACTAGGAATTTCAGTGATGTTTTGCACTGTTTATAAAAGGAAATCTTTTCTCTGCAGAACGTAAGAGAAGGGGTATTCTGTGCAGGTTTAGTATGAAGCAAAATTTGTATAGCTGTATTTGCTATAGCAAATAGACTAGTTCTTTAAGTTCTACTAGCAGAATAGGTACAATTTTTGATATTTTTGTGAGCAGCTGTGCAAAATACCATCAGTCATACAGTCTGTTCATTTTACACAATGCAGTTACACTATAAAATATCAGTATCCAGTGATTTTTAATCTATTTTACCACATATGGTGTCAGAGTTGAAACTGTTCATTTGGGTTCTATTCAGGTTCACACTCAAGTTTGATCCCAGTTCAGCAAGCTACATAAACATGTGCCTAGCTTTAAACATGTAAGCAGTCCTGCTGAAGCCAGTGGAACTTAAGATTGTGCTTATCTTTAAGCACATTTCAAGAGTGGTCCTGTGGTAAACGTCTGTCCCAAATCTGGACTTTAGCGTACAAAATCTGGGTGCTTACTGTGAACCTTCCCAAGCTTATACCCAGCTTTGGACTATGTCACTGCCACCTAGCCGATTTCCAGGGTTTCGGCCTCCCTCCTCTGGGCCCCAAACCTGTCCTTGGGACCCCTCCAAGACCAGAGAACCCTGGGCTCCTCTTAATATCATCCAAGCCAGCTTCCCCCCACTGTCCTGGGTGTAGCCGGTGCGATGCTGTCCTATCGCCTTTGAATTCAAGCAGAGAGGCAATCTACTTCCCCGAGCTATGCCGTCAAGACCTCAGTCATAGCTCACACAAGAGAGGACCCCTCCCTTTGTCCCGTACCTTTCCCGCCTGGGACAAATAGAAAGTAAAGACACAGAGCTTGGGCTTTTCCCTCCCCTAGCCTGGCTACAGAAAATCCTCTCTCCGTCTGCCGCTCACAGGAAAAGAACTCGCCACAAGTTTAAAAGAGAAACATATAAAAAGAAAGAAAATACAGGACAATAAACTGCATTAAGAGATCAATACAGGCTCTGCTTATAAGAAAAATATGAAATAATACAGTGCGATTTAAAAGATAGCCGCAAATTAAACAGTCCAGCAAAATAACACCATGTAAATACAATCAAAGCACATCACAGCCGATTACTTGTTCCTGCACTCACACTTAATAGATAGAGATCATGAAAAAAAGAAATGGAGTTAGAAGAAAAGATGTACGTCACAGCCGGAGAAAACAAAAAGACCCCGAGTTTCCAGTTCCCTCCCAGACTTTAAAAAAAAATCCAGGTCTCTGATTGGTCCTCTGGTCAGGTGTTTGGTTCCCCCTTTGTTCACCCTTTACAGGTAAAAGAAAATTAACCCTTACCTATCTACTTATGACAGGTCCTGACCAGGGATGAATCAGGGCCTTCGTATGTTGTGCTCCTGCTCTGAAGGAGCTAATGGTAGCGTAGTGACTCTGTATAGCTATCGGCTACAGTGAGCAATTTGTAAAGGACAGTGGGACTATCTGACTATTATGTATTCATCAATTAAAGTACGATAGAGAATAGGCTGTCACATGAATATTTCAAATCAACCCAAGTTACTCAGAACCAGCTGTGGGACCACTGCACACTTCGCTCTCTGAGGAAGGGGGATGACCTAGTAAGTATTCTAATTCAGTGGGTGCTGTTGTATTCACGTGTGATGTTGTACTGACCTGTGATTTCATGCCTAGCTACAAAACACTAGTAGAGAGAAGCAGGAAATATTTTAAATATATTAATGATGTTTGAATTATACCTTCAGCTTTTAGACCTCAAGAAAGAGGAGATGAGCCTGCAGATCCTGCACTAGAAATCTTCAAACAGGCATCTGCATTATCCAAGGTAAAACAAAATTTTACCTGAAATTAGACCTATTAATTTTTAAGCATCATTATATTTATTCAGTTTTTGATTTTTGAAAATACTAATTACATAACACTCTGGACCCTGAGCAGTCGTCTTTCTTGCTTACAGTTTAAAAAAATACATTTGATAACATATTGCAGATAAAATCCTGGTGCTGCAAGACAGGTGCCAAACCTCAACAGCATATGTTGTATTCAAATGTCATTTACATCACTTTCCCTGCTCCTTTGTTCAGATCCAGCAAGTTCTCTGTTGCAGGGATCTTCCCCTCTGCATTTGTTTGTAATGTGCCAGGCACTCCTAGATAATTGTAACTGTAGAAGTAAAAACCAGGAAGTAACATGTTTAACTTGTTGACCGATGGGAGAAGTAGAAGATTCTTATCCACCATTAAACTATATATCATACCCCATAACTATCTCAGACCTTCCCTCAGGAAAATGCCTTGGAGAGGAGAAGGACCTGACACTGATCCTGGATCTGTAGTGGCAAAGGTCTTTTAGTGCACTGGGGCAAAGAGTTCCATAATCGTGGGACCTTCCACTGAGAATGCCTTTCCATCAGCCTCTTGATGGCACACACTAAAAAGCTCTAACTCCCCAGCTGATCTCTTTGGACCTGGTGGTAGATGGAGGGGAGTTGTCTCAGGTAACCAGAACCCCAATCATATAGGACTTTAGAGCTTGATTCTTCAAAGGCAGGTGCTTAACACTTGTGAACAATCATCCATTGAAGTCCGTGTGTAAAGTTTAAGTACATACATACAGAAGCCTGTTCAGGATTGTGACCTTAGCCATCATAGTCAATACTTTCACTTGCCCTCAAACACAACTGGGAAGTCAGCGTTTGTCTTTAACGTGCTAGTGTAATATGCTTCCTGCAGCTCACATCACTAAACGCAGGATGCAGTTGTATTCTGCTCAAGCTATTGCTGCTGAGGCTTTAATATTAAAGCCGGTTTAAAAAAAAAAAGGCTTGTATTTTTCAACAAATCCTTTTTTGCTGATAGCTTTGAAATATTTTGACTAGCTCTGTTCAGTTATACATGGAAAATATTGATAAATTAGTTGCTATCCAATATAGATAAGCGTCAGAATTATTTTAGTTTTAAACATTCTTTTCTTACAGGTTTCCCAGAGGAGCGCTCGGCTAGGTAAATAACACATCTTACTTCCTCTCTTGTATTCTCTGGGATGTTTCCAATTTTACTAGCACTTTGTCACCTCTGCTTTCCCTTTTAGGAGTAAAATTCAAATAGGTCTGTTTGCTATTGTGCTCATGGAACTCTGCATATCATCAACTTCCATTCATCACTTTAAATCAATCCCTTCCCCAATAGACTTGTTCTGTTAGGCTGCCTTCAACCTATTTCATAAGTGCTGAATAAAAAAAAAAATCCATGTGGAACCTGCAGTTGGAGTTGCACTATGATTCTCTAAAGCAGGGATCGGCAACCTTTGGCATGCGGCCCATCAGGGAAAGCTGCTGGTGGGCTGGGACGCTTTGTTTACCTGCTGTGTCTGCAGGTTCTGCCGATCGCAGCTCCCGCTGGCCGTGGTTCGCCATTCCAGGCCAATGAGGGCTATGGGAAGCAGCACAGGCTGGGCTACCTCTTCCCCCAGCCTCCCTTGGCCTGGAATGGTGAACCACAGCCAGTGGGAGCTGCGATCAGCCAAACATGCAGAAGCTGCAGGTAAACAAGCTGTCCCGGCCCGCCAGCGGCTTTCCCTGATGGCCTGCGTGCCAAAGGTTGCTGATCCCTGCTCGAAAGGGATCCTTAGTATTTTCCTACCCACCCTGATGCTGGTGTGCAGTCACATATTGTAGGTGTTACAAGGCCAGACCATCAGTTAGCATAAGTTTGTTTGTTCGTTTGTTTTTGTTTTTGTTTTCATAGAGTTCAAGGTCAGATGGAACCACTAGATCATCTCATCTGACTTCTGTATATCATAGGCCATTTAAATTTCACCTAGTTGCCGTTATATTGAGCCTAATAACTTGGGTTAGACTAAAGCATTGCAGGCCTCTGGAGATGTAACTATTTGTGTGCCAGAGGAGAGACCAAGGTGCAACCATACAACTGCAAGCTTAGTATTAATGATGTTCCAATAAACAGGAAATGCAGACCAGAAATAAAACTGTTGCCTCCTCTTATTGGACTTAAAGAACCAGATCCTTGAGAGGCTTTGAACACCTGCAACTCCCTGTGCAGTCAGTGGAAGTTATAAGTGCTCACTGCCCCTCAGGAATGAGCCCAAAACAGGCACTGCGAGCATACCCAAGAGCCCATTAAAATCAGTGGGAATCCTTCCACTGACTTTAGTAAGAATTGCTTTTGCTTTGTGCTCAATGGTTCTAGGCAACAGCAAATGTATATGGCTGGCTACTGACTTCTTCTGTCCAAGTGAGAATTATTATATTGTGTGAATCCAGGGGAAATGGAATTAAATGTTGCTGTGCATTGTATTTTTCACATCTGTGTCTTCTTCCTTTCCCTTTTCAGCGCCTGTATATTCCAGGTTATTAGCAAGGATGAAACAGTAAAGTGAAGAACAATCAGCTTTTGCTGTGGTTTTAAGGGAAGGACAGAATTTGTTTTTTAAAACCAAATATCACACTTAAGTTTATTTTGTTTCCATTTGAATGGATAGGAGGAAAAAAAAGCCATATTTTTTTAAACCATTTTTGCTTTTTTTTTTTTTTACCTTTTTAGGAGCTGTACATTAAGGCTAACACTTTTCAGAAGTAACCCCTGATTCTGGATGCTTCAAGTTTAGGTATCCAACCTGTGGTAGTTGTGGGCCTTATTTTTCAGAAGAACAAGTACTGATTACAGCTCTGGTTGAGGAAAGCACTTAAGCGTGTACTTAGGTCCGTCCCTGTTCAGGACAGTTAAGGGCTATCCTGAACAGGGACACTTTCCTGAATCAAGACTTACCTTCATCTGACTTCAACTGCAGTTGTAGATTCTAAGCACCCCTGAAAATCAAGATCAAAAGTATGGTCTTACTTTGTGCACCCACCCTCTCCCCCAAAAAAGCATCCGAAGTCTGCCACCTTTTGAAAACATTCACCCTAATGACCAGGCCATGATTGTACATGATCACTTTTCAAGTCAATAGATCACCTAGGTGCCAATCTTATTGATTACACAGTGATTGTTTTAACTTATCCTTTTGTTGAACTCACTAAATGTTTTCTGAGCAATATTGTGTTTTAAACCAAAGAATACATCTTCCCCCCGTCCTGCCCATGTTTTGAAAGTCTTCCATGCAAGTCTGAGTTGAGGCTCTTTTTTTTTTTTTTTTTTTAAAAAAGCCTTCTGTTGATATTAGGGGATTTGCATGATATAAACTACGGTCTGAACTGTTCTAGTTTTGTTTGATTTTGTTTATGCATATGGATTTGACTTTGCTGTCTTGGTTCACAAGAAGACTGAAAATACATATCTGCAATGAGATTTCTCCCTCTCAGAAACCTTCAAATAAATGATTCATTTGTAATAACTTTTTTAAAAAAAAAAAAAACAGTAAAATAAAAAACATATGACCAACGATAGCAGCATGATTTTTATTGCTTGAGGGTACAGTTTGACTTTGGACTTGCTGCGAATCTAGGTTATATTTGGCCTGGTAGATACTGTGGGCCAAATCATGTCTGCATTAGAGTGGGGCTCAAAACAAGAGACCCCTTCCTCTTTTGTTTTCTCTTGCTGCAGTTCTCTCCCCAAATCCTGAGCAGCCATAATTTGGCTGGTTGCACCGCAGAATGGACTGGAAGGTGAGAGTAGTCCTGGCTGCTTGTAGGAGTAATGGTCCCTCTGAGTGAGGCTGGAGCTTGATTCCCCAATCATCAACTGGCAGGGCAGAATTATTTAGCTCTGAATGTAAAAAGAGAGGAGAAAAACCAATCGGTTTGGAAACTCCCACTTGTTTCTGTTTTGAGATCTTGTTCCTGTTTACAAGTGGCTTGTTGAAAGGGATCATCTCTAACCTTGCACTGTACTCCTGAAGAGATCACCTTGCAGGGTTCTCACTCCAGGGTCTCAACACTCCACCGGGTGACTGGCTCCATTTTCCAAAGCAACAGCATTTTGTGGTTTTTAATTTTTGAAGGGCTGCAGTTCCATGCACAGGAAGTGGGACATCCAGCCCCTGCAGTCAGAGTGGTACAGCTCACCTCCACCCCTGAGATTTCGTAGCAGTTTATACACCAAGGCTAGCCCTACATGGGACTAGGGCAGCTGGCTTGAGGTTCGGTGGGTGGCTTCAGGTGCTAGTGTAACTCACATCTCCTGGGTGGGGTGTTCTGTCCCATCTAGTGGCATCGAGACCACTTAGAGCTGCAGCCTTAGCTAAGGGCTATATGGCTTTTAGCTCATGCAGTACAGATTCATTCACTAAGCTCCAGATGCCCCAGGTTCGATCCTGGCCGCCAATGACCAGGGTCTGTCCAGTGTTATACTAGCCTTCTACAGTGCCACCAGGTGTCAATGCTGAGGGTTATATTCAATCGCTCCACAAGCCTCGGAGGATCCTGAGACACCTGCAAGCTCTGACAGGGACACACCAGTGGTGATCACATTGCATCTGAGTTTTAAGTCTCTGGAGTCAGCTCAACAGGTGAGGTGGGTGGAGGCTTAAATCACTAATTCCTGCTACCAAGTGTTCAGGCATGTCCAAAGACCATCTAAAAGGCAAAACTCTCTGACCTCCCTGTGTACCAGCCAGAAAACAGCCCCTGGACCTCTCCACTGATTTGTAGTAGCCCCAGTGTCTTCACACTCCAACCAATAACCTATTGGAAGAAATATGAAAAATGAATATAATTAGCAGAGAAATTAACTCTAATGCTTGGAGGCCTCTAGGAGCTTAATGAGCATCAAATCAATCTCCTTATACGGTGAAGACTTGGAAAGCAGACATGTGACTGCCTGTCCTCCTGGAGTTCTGCTGCATTTTCTAAACAGCTGGAGTTAAGCTTTTGTTATTAGGATGCCAGGAATGTTCCTTCACTGAGTTATAGTTTTTATATTCACTGTTGGGCCCATCTGTTAGCCTGTATAAAACAAATAAGGCAAATATATAAACATCTCACTTCAGAAATATTAAATCTAACCTTGTTTTCCAAGCTGAGAAAAACGCCGATTTATTTTTCTTCTATTAAATGCAAAACAAGATTCCACCCTATCTGAGCCACGTGTACAATAACTCCTCACTTAACAATGTAGTTATGTTCCTGAAAAATACAACTTTAAGCGAAACGATGTTAAGCAAATCCAATTTCCCCATAAGAATTGATGTAAATGAGGGGAGTTAGGTTCCTGGGGAAAAAATTTTTCACCACACTATATGTATATACAGTATAAGTTTTAAACAATTTAATACTCCACACAATGATGAGTGTGAAGCTTGGTTGAGGTGGTGAAGTAAGAGGGTGGGATATTTCCCAGGGAATGCCTTACATTGTTAATATAGCCTCACACTCTACAAGGCAACACGAATGGAGGGAGGGGAGACAGAATGGCGGAGTGTGTGTGTGTGTGATGCTCATTGCCCCTTTAAGTTTACTGACCTGTCCCCCTTAGTACATTGCCTTTAAAAAAAAAAATCAGGAAGTTGAGACTGCAGAGGCCAGGATGCTCCCTCCATCCTGAGCCCTGTCATGTCCCCACCCTCCTCTATATGGAATGGGGGGGAGGGGACACGCTGACATGAGTCCCCCTCTTCCCTCCTCCCCTACATAGCAAACAGGAGGCTCTGGGGAGCAGCTCCAGGGCAGAAGCAGCACATGGCAGTGGTGGGAGGGACTGCTGGCAGTTGATAGCCTGCTGGGTGGCTGCTGCACAGGGAACTCAGAGGAGTGGGGAACTGATAGGGGGGCTGCTGCTCCACCTTGGTTCCAAGCCCCCGGCTGCAACAGGCTGCTCTTCCTGCAAACAGTGGACAAAGCAGGCGGCTGCCAAACAATGTTATAAGGGGGCATTGCACAACTTTAAATAAGCATGTTCCTTAATTGATCAGCAACGTAACATTAACTGGGATGACTTTAAGTGAGGAATTACTGTATAATGGGAATCTGAAAAACAGCCTCTTTTTGCCTGAGTTCTTGCACTTCTTACTTTTCTGCACGATGAACTTGATTTTGAGATCTGAGTCTTCTGAAAACAGAGCGGTGACATGGAGCTTTTCAACCCTCTATTCACAGTAGCCTGAGACAACTGCACATGGGGGCCCTGAGCCCACCGCATGCTCTGCACCACATGCACTTTTACCTTAGTATGAATGGAGGAATCACAGGAGGAGGCCCAAATTTTACTGCGGGTAGGGGTGGCATTTGTCATCAAATTTTGTTGCAGAAAGAAGGCTTGAAAATCAGCCAGTGATAGGCAAGGCTCATGGAGGCTCCTGACCTCTCTAAAGTGGGTAGGCCAACCTGGCCCACAGTTTGAGACTGAGGTCACTAATTCTAGGGAGGCCAAGGAAAATGCTGCTCAGCATAAAACAGGGCCACGGGGGTGGGGAGCTCATTTTAACTTGTTTTAATCTATGCACAGCTCGCTTATGCTAATACCAGCATTTCAATTAGAAATACTCATATTTTATTACTTATATTGCAGTAGTGCCTAGGTCACATCCCCAGTCCTGGTCCTGGTCCCACAGTATACCACATCCTGTACAAACACTGAACAAAAAGACAATCCACACTCCAAAGAGTTTTCAGTCTAAGATAAAAGGTAGTAACAGAATCAAAAGTGGGAGCAAAAGGAAATGGTGAGATGATACTGGATAGTAGGAGAGGGAGTGATCTCAGCCCACTGAGGGTCTAGCCACTGGGTTTTTTGTAGGCATCGAGGCAAAGAAGAAATCTAAGGGGCTGATTTGAAGGACGGCAGTGAGGTGGTTTTGTGGATGTTTGAGGTGCTTCTCCCATGCACGCAAAGCAAAATGGAAGAAAGCACAACGGTACTTGTTTGAAAATGTAACAAGTGGGCAATGAAGGCCAGCAATGTTGGTTGATCGGAGGTGGGAATTAGCAGCTTGATAGTGCACGAGAAATGATGGGTAGGGTGGAGATAGGCTGTGAAGGATACTGAAAATGAAGACAAGTCATTTGTGCTTGATGTGATGGGGAGCCAGCAGAATGATGCAAAGATGGGTGTGGCGAGTTCAAAGCAACACAAGCCCATTTTCTACAGAATCAAAAATATTAAAGTTAATTTTCAGTCTTTCCATTTCAGATCTTGCCTTTCCCATCACTGACCTGGCCTGCTTTTGTGATTGCTTTATATCAGATGGCATCTTTGAAGACTCCTGTGCCCCTAAATGACCAACTTTCCATTCAAAATCAAAGGGACTTGTGCTTCTAGGTTTACCGAGGCCCTTTGGGAATTCCCACCCATTCATTCTTATTCCTTCACTTTGCTTTGCTTTTTCTTGTCCCTTAACCATGGATACCTCCTCCTCTTTCACATCTTTTTTGTCATCTTTCTCTTCTCTTTCTCCCCCTTCCTGCCACTCAATCTTTTCTTTCACTCGTCAACTGTTCTTTCTCCTCTCCATCCCCTCTAAGCCTTGTGACCCCACATTTCCATACTCCTGCTGTAGCCTCTTCACCCCTTCCGCTGCCTAGCCATAAAGCACCCCTGGGCCACACCATTGTGCCTTGCTCTTCTAGGGCTGAAGGTGGCCTGAAGGAAATAAAGACTCTGCTCTGATCAGCACTGGTATCAGAGACGGGCATGCTCCTTTCTTCTTGTTTCTCCTGTCGGCTCAGCTGTGAGCAGGCATGCTCTTAGCTAAGAGCTGAGGGCTGCAACTAAGAATGGGAAATATTTTCTCTGGCAGTGCTTTTGGAAGCACCGCAGTGCTGTTGTGTGCTTGTGCGTCTTTGGAAATTTTACAGGGGAGCTGCTCCCTTGCTTCCCTGGCCAGTGCTATCTTACTTGTTCTCTCCCTACAACTGGAGAGAGCTTACAGAGATAGCTCGGGCTAGAGACAGCTAAAGCATTGGCTGACCTGAGTTTTACCCGTATTCCATTAACATTATTTCTGATTTTTTTAATCAGTTACATTTTGCGGGTGTAGGAGTGTGTTGCTTAGGTTTTTGAGGAGTTAAGGGGGACAGCACAGCAGCCGGAGACACAGGGAGAACTGAGCTGAGAATGTTGAACTTGCTCTTTGTTTCCTAAAGGGAAATCATTACATAATCTGGCTAAATAAGGAAGAGAAAGGAAGATCCTTCAAAGAAGGAACTGACCCTTGCTGAGAAAAAACATAACTCTCCTAGGGAAGTACAAGTTTAAGAGCAGAGGATTCCCACAGAGATATGGTCAAGTGACTGACCCTAATAAGTGACATTGGAAAAACAAATTTACCAACTGAGAAAGATACTGGAATATAAAAATTAGGCCTGTCCAATGTAAACACTCTATATTGTAATCAGCTAAGCAACAGGAAACCAATTTGGTAGCTTATGTACTAGCTGTAGGGGTTTCCAGATACAAGCTGTTTTATAGAAGTACAGCTAATTTATACTATATAGCATAACCAGGTATGTTCACTGCAGTACTAGGTGATGGGACAATGAGTCTGCAAAGTTAACCACAGACTCTTACCAGGTGTTGTCCTAAACACCCTCCCATCCACACACTCAAACTTCTCACCTGAGTTTGGTGGTGCTTTTAGCCTAGGCTAGTTCCACCTGGCTGGGGGTGTGGGTTAGAGCCCAAGATCCACATTCACTCTGGCTGATAATTCATCCACTTTGCAGGGAGGATGCAGACTAAATCACTCAAGTGCTGCTAGTCATCCAATGCCTTCCCTCTGAGTGCTTGGAAGGACAGAAAAATTCTCCCACAATTCACTGGGAAAGAATCATAGAGCAGCTGAAGTTACTGCAGTATAAAGAGCCATGGGCTGAGGCATCCGAAGGCCTAGCAACACACACAGGTGAGTACAGCACTGGTGAGGACACAGTACCTGAGGTGTAGCTGAGCAGTGTGGCTGTTCACACCTGAGCTAGGTTAACCCAGATGCTGTGACAGACATACTCATCGAGGCTAGAGCCAAATAACAGGGGAACAGATAAAGAAGAGAAACAGGCACAACTATATAACATTTCAAGCAAAAAACTTGCTGAAAGAGTCAACCAAACAAAAGTGAACAATGGTAAAGAAAGAAGGGTGAGTATCTGGACCCCCATATGTCAATGGGAGTGGAGTTTTGTTATGGATGTCAATCAGACTAGGATTTCACCCCTAGTTTTGAAATATATATTTTACCCTCATTTGGCTTTAAACTAGTCTCAGCTAAATGAATCTCAAACAGTGGATTCCTTCAAGTGATGAGGTAGTTATGCAGCCGGATGTAAGTTACAAGTCTTTTGTCTTTTAGAACACTGGTTCAAATCCAGACCAGAGCTGGAGTGAGTAAAAACTATCAGCTAATTGCTGTTGATTAGCCTATGTGGAATAGAATGATGGTTTCAGTCCAGTTTCCAGAGAAAAGTTCCATCAAAAAAACAAAACAAAACCCTGTTCTAACACCAATATTTGGTCCTGTGATGGGCAGTGTTAGGAGAAAGCCAAAGGGAAATTCACTCACTCCCTTAAATCTAGAGCTGGTCACTCCAGTCAAGGTTAATTGTCTACTGTAAGTTTTTGTGCACCTCCTCTGAAGCAGCTGGTGCTGGCCCCTGCTGAAGACAGGATACTGAATTAGGTGGACCATAGGTCTCATGCAATGTGATATTTCCTAAGGTCAAAACACATTGGTAGGGCAATGTGGAGAAATTGGTTTGGCTGCTGCATATGTTCTTCCCATTGTGTGAATAAACTGAGGACTTTGCTCTTCAAGACAACAATAAACTAAGCCAATATGATCTCAAGAGTTATTAGTCACAGTAGCCAATAGGGTATTTCAGGATAATTGGGAAACAGGCTGAAACTTCAAATCTAAGCTCCATTGGTTTCAGGCTGATACTTTGTAGACCAGGAATCTTGGACTGACACTTTAACACATACCCCAGCAGCAATGATTGTGACATCTACAGAAGCTCCAAATTTCACCACTGAGAGATGCGATAAATCCACTTTCACCTTAGTGTATGTGATGAGCTCTCTACCATTATCCTTGTGTCATAGTCCTTACCTAAATTGGCATCAGTGGAAGTTACGTACACGTCAAGGCTTAACCAACTGGAAAAAATGCAATTTGCTCAGACAGCCTCTGCTATTCTCTTCTCCATTAAAGGAGTTCAACTATTTCCCAGGGATCACTCCGTGCCAAGTTCAGCACTACTCCCGGCTCAATGCTCATGAAATATTTCTCGCCTGGCAAGGTTACCTGTGACTGCTGTCCATCAGAACACTGTGCTGGAATCTGTTTAATCTCCAGAAAAGCATTAACTTCCACAGTCACCATATTGGCCTCAGGTGTAGCAATATATTGCATATTGCCTTGCATGTGTTCTTTTAAGACAATTGTTTGGAGCTTAACCTTAACACAGTAAGCTTTGGCATGTGACCTAGATAGAAGATACCTAGTTTAACTCTTCGGGGCTTAATTGGAGAGGTTCTTCATGAGAGAGGGCAGAACATACCATAACTCAGTGGTGTTTGGCTTGTGGTTTCTTGCACACTTAAGTAAGGTTTGATGATACAGTGCATTAAATTTTCAGCACCTGTATTTAGGCATCTTTATTGTCTCTGCAATGATTATTGTGCAATAATAGTGACTGTGCATGTTAAAATGTCCTTGCATGATGTTATTTATCAATGATCATGGATGCATCCACGGAGTGAAAAGTGAAAATCATCAGCTAGAATTTGCGTTCCCCTCCAGAAGTTAATGAGATGTTGCACCAATAAGCAGTCTGAGGTTTTTCATTTCTCTGGTGTGAAATATTTTTAACAAATAAAAGATCACTCAGAATTCAAGGTTTCCCTCTCACCAGTTCATTATGTGCTCTAAAATGGGCCAGTTTCAGCTGAAAAAAATCTCAGTACTTTGAAATACCTCAGTGAAAATAGGTCAATTGATGAGCAAAGATGGGTCTTTTGGGGAGCCCACTTTTTATTTTAGGGAAAGTATTTTCACAGTGAAAACATGCAAAAATGTGCAGTTTCACTTTACCCATCTTCTCTGTAATAACAGCCTTCCAATTAAGAAAAACACTTAAGTGCATGCCCTTGCCCATCTGTATTCAAGGACAGCTCTTTGGCTTAACTGTAAGCATGCTAACCCCCATGAACTGCCATGAGATTTAAGCATGTATTAAGTGCTGTCCAGAATAGGGATGATTTCCTATGTCAAGACCATGGAAAATATGCAAAGCGTTGGAAATTATACAAAACAGCAAACATTTTTATATGAAATGATTCATACAGGGAAAGCAAATGTGGTGGTTTTGCCCATTTGGATTTTGAAACAATGTCATAAAAATAGCAGCTTCAGAGACACTATTTCCTTCTAGAAAATTCTTTCCATTAAGCCCAGTCTTCTGCAAATATGTTTTATGTAAGGGAAAAAACAACAACATTGTGCTTTATTCCGAGAAAAATTCTGCATGTACTGGAAAATGAGTGCTCACTCAACAGCACAGAAATCTTGGAGCATTGTTTCACTAGTTTACAAAGAAAACTTGGAGTTGATTTGACCCATCTGCTCATATCCGTGTAGTCAGTCGAACAAAACATGCATCAGACAAATGCAGAACCTCTAGTGACCTGTATGTGCATCTCTTTAAGAACTTTCACAGATACACTATGGAAGGGTGACACGTGAGGCCTTTTGATAGCCATGGACAAAGGTAGAAGTGAAGTCACTCATATGCCATCACTGGGAAAAATTATATTCCATAGTTTAACTATATATGTATTTGTAATTGCTACAAATGACCTATATCAAACAATTACACTTGTTAGAGAAAAATTTAAGGGAGTAAGAAAAAGGTTGGAGTTAGTTATTGGAAAAGAGCAATGAGCGCCTCTTGTGCTGTTTAGCTGTAGTGCAGCAATGCCTTGGTCTGTTTTAGTTTTTTTTTAGTGACAAAATGGAAAGGTTTGCAGAAAGTTATAAATTCCCAGGGAAAGGTACGTGAGCTGAAGTTTCTTTCAACTTGGGTCAAAGCTGTATTAATGTTGTAGAATTTCATACAAGCAAGTGTTTTGCAAAGACTCCAAGTGGTGTGTTTTTTTGGGTTTTTTTGGGTTTTTTTTTCTACATAAGAACATAACAGCCATATTGGCTCAGACCAAAGGTCCATCTAGCCCAGTATCCTGTCTTCCAACAGTGACCAATGCCAGGTGCCCCAGAGGAAGTAAACAGAACAGGTCATCATCAAATGATCCATCCCCCGTTGCCCATTCCCAGCTTCTGGCAAACAGAGGCTAAGGTCACCATTCCTGTCCACTCTGGCTAATAGCCATTGATGGACCTGTTCTCCATGAACTTATCTAGTTCTTTCTTGAACCCAAATTAGAAAGATAAAGATGTTATTTGTCAAAGGAAGAAGAAGGTATTAGACATTTAGAAAATCATGCAGCAAGGAGTAAAGCAGGCTCTCTATCCTTTTAAGTTATAGTAACTTTCTTGAGGGTCAGTCATGTCCTCCTGGAAAGAATGAGAAGGGGGTAAGGGGGCATGGTTGTCGGTCCCCAGCTGCTTTATCAGCCCCTGAAATCCATGAGCAGCTGGATGCATGTTGCAGCAGACTTCAGGCTTAAAGCCACCTTTTGTGACTCATTTTGTGGATGCTCTTTATGCTCCCAAGCAGCAACCAAGAAGCAGGGCCATGGACTCTCAAACTTAGCTTGAGCTGAATGGGTGTTTTGTATCTGTACAACTTTGTAATGAGGCTGTATAAGAATGTTCCTGTTTGTATTCAGTCCCTGGTGGGGGGAATCAGTTGAGTTAGGGCAAGGAGGAAAAAAAGAAATTGACCCATAATAGGGCAAAATGATTTATTTTTTTTAAACCAAGCACTCGTAGACTTTTTCTGGATGAATCCTACCCAGTAAATGTACAGGCTGTAAGCCTGCTTTGCAACTGAGAACGAGAAAAGGGCCAGGATTTATTGCCTATCAGCCTTATTTAGGATATAAACTGGAGAGTGCTAAGAGAGAAACATTTCCAAACTCACCCCTCCAGGAAGGCAAATTAAGTGTTTGATCCTGCAAGCTTTACTTACATGAATAATTGCTACTCCCACTCTTTGTCCATTGACTCCAGTGGAAGTCATGGGGCTACTCAGAAGAGTGCCGGTTACTTATGGGCATATGAGTTGCAGGATTGTGCCCTTATAGTGTTACTGATGATGAGAAACAGCCAAATAAATAAATCAAAGCTGTGCATTACTCATGCTGCGCAAAGGTCACCCTGCTGTTGGGCAACATTCACTAGTATTGATGCAAAAGTTTCTTTTGAAACCATCTAAAAAAACCCTCTGAGGAACAAGGAATATTAGCAGAAGATGGTCAGGGTAAGACCAGCTGTTAGCATTTTAAGTACAGGAAATCTAATCTGAGCTTTTATAAACGAGCTAAGTGAGTATAGCAGGAAACAGATGGGGGATGTGCCTGCATGGTTATTGGGGGTTGCTAGTTATTCACTCAGCAATTTCTTTTTCTACCACATGATAACTGCAAATTAGGAACTTGTAAAACGGTTGTTTTAAACCTGAGTTTTTTCCAATGCAAAATTAATTGTGTGTCCAGGACTGGCGCTAGGGGTTTGAATGCCCTAGGCGGACGGTAATTTCGCCGTCCCACGGCTCCGGTGGAGTTGCCGCAGTCGTGCCTGCGGGCGGACCACCTCAGCCACGCGAGCAGCCGAGTGTCCACAGGCACGACTGCGGCAGCTCCACCAGAGCCGCGGACCAGCGGACCCTCCATAGGCATGACTGCGGCCGCTCCACCGGAGCCACGGACCAGCGGACCCTCCGTAGGCACCACTGCGGCAGCTCCACTGGAGCCGCCTGCCACCCCCTCCGCCAAAATGCCACCCACCAAAAATTCTGGTGCCCTAGGCGATTGCCTAGGCTGCCTAAATGGTAGCGCCGGCCCTGTGTGTTTCTTTCCTCTGTGCCCATTTCTCCCTAGCTCCTTGGTTCTGTTTCACTAAAGCATATGGGGCAGCAGGAAAATAACCTTTCCCCAGACTTTTCTGAATCAATAACCCTGAGCCAAGTTTTCATGATGAAGTTTTTTGAATTGTGTTAGATAGTATAACACTAACATTGTGACCTGGGCTTGCACCTACAAATTGAGGACATACAAAGTTGCTGCACTGAGTGTGTCCGTCTGACTATAGAAGCCCATGTGAGTGGGTATATGGGGTTCTATAGTCCCTTGGCAATGGTGGAATGACCTGGCTTTGTCTGAGTGATCCTTAGCATCATACTGGATTTTATTTATATTAGTGACTTTTTAAATTATTTTTGAGGTGTTTCTAATATTAGTAACACAATGGCCTAGATAGCCCACTTATTCGGGGAGGTGGGGGGAACAGCAGGAGAGCATCATTTGGGGAGGTTTCCCTGACTGGCACACCACAACCCTAGCTGCTGCCCTTAGGAAGGGGTGTGGATTTCTGAGACAACACTGCCTCTCCTCCCTGCAGACCTCAGGGGCAGGAAGCAGAGTCTACCATACAGCCAGTCCCTGGGCAATCTAATGCCCACAGCAGGCCTGTAGGAGGCGCCTTATTGGCTACCCAGCCCGATTGATTGGATGAGTCAGCAGATGGCTCTTAAGTCCAGAAGGAGCAGTCAGGGCCATCCCTAGGTGAGCGTGGGGCCTGGGACATAGGCGCTGAGTTTCTAATCTGCCCGGGGTGCTCCCCCTAGCTCTGCATAGGGCCTGCCCCCACTCCACCCCTTTCTCCAAGGCCTCACCCCCATCTCACCTCTTCCCTGCCCAATGCTACCCCCCTGAAGATCCACTCAATGAGTGCCCAGTCAGATCTCAGGTCTTCAGCTGTCACCTGTCTCTGGGTAGGGACCTTGACCCACTCTCCTCTGACCAGAGGATTTTAAGGCTGCACAGCTCCCTGCCTTACAGTGTGATCTCCCCAACAAGCCAGTCTGCCTAGCAGCCAGCACCAGCACTTTGCTTTCTCTCTGGGGGTTATGAACAATGTGTTTCCAGTGGTCACACGTTATCCCACAGTGCTTTCTAAGCAAGCATGTTTATTCTGAAGGCAAAAGCATTACAGAGAACACATAAAAACAATAAATAGACTTAAACACACACAACATACCAGGAGTCACCCATCAGTCTTATGGAGCCCTAGCAAGCCAAAGGCCCTAGCAAGCAACACTTCCACCCTGAATGAAGCTTCCTCTTTGCTGCATCAGAAAGGCAGCTCCAAGTCATTTAAATCCAGCCTCTTTATATCAAAAGTTCTTTTTTTTTCTGTTGGTCTCTGGAAAACTGAGTTTGAACCAGTATTTGCAAGCCTCCCCATCTCTTTGGAGGGGTTTTCAACCTAAGTGATTTACTTTAATCACCCCACATGCACTGTTTTTGGAAGAGCTGTGATAACCTTCGCTCCTCACGGTGCATACAACCCTGGCCCACAGTGATACATGCACTTAAGAAATATGGCCCCCAAAGATATGGCATGTGGTTACAATATCTGTCCCAGCTGTGTCAATGCCCAAGCTCACTGATAAACATTTTTCATTCCAGTAATATCCCAGACAGAACTTCACACAAGTGTTTCTATGAGGCTACAAGAGTCCCATTTTACAGCCTGAGGGTCAACTCCCTCTCAAAGAGGAGAATGCAGCAATGGGCAGTTAAAAATCAGACTGTCTGGGGGAAGCTAGCTGAGCAGCAAGTGTTTTCTCTCTACCTGACATTCCCATTCTTCAATCAGTCTCTTCCTTAGTTGCTTAGTGTAAAAAGAGTAACCTCTGTCTCAGGTTAGCTGTATCTGAGGCAATATCATAAACTGTATTATTTGATTGTTCCACAGGTCCTCTAGAGAAAGCATGTGCATCTGGCACTTTCATTCATTCGCTTCTCCCCGTCCCTCATTTATATGATAGTGCAGAGAGTCCTAAGGGCATCTGAGCACAACAGATATGGTCTGAAGTAACTAGGATGAAATTCAATCAGGACAAATGCAAAAGACTCCATTTAGGAAGGAACAATCAGTTGCACAAATACAAAATGAGAAATGACTGCCTAGGAAGGCGTACTGTGGAAAGGGATTTGGGGGTCATAGTGGATCACAAGCTAAATATGAGTCAACAGTGTAACGCTGTTGCAAAAATAGCAAACATCATCCTGGGTTGATTAGCAGGAGTGTTGTAACCAAGACACGAGAAGTCATTCTTCCGTTCTACTCCGTGCTGGTTAGGCCTCAACTGGAGTATTGTGTCCAGTTCTGGGTACCACATTTCAGGAAAGACGTGAACAAATTGGAGAAAGTCCAGAGAAGAGCAACAAAAATGATTAAAGATCTAGAAAACATGAATTATGAGGGAAGATAGAAAAAACTGGGTTTGCTTTGTCTGGAAAAGAGAAGACTAAGAGGGGACATAACTGTTTTGAAGTACATAAAAGGTTGTTACAAGGAGAAGGGAGAAAAATTGTTCTTAACCTCTGAGGATAGGACAAGAAGCAATGGATTTAAATTGCAGCAAGGGTGGTTTAGGTTGGACTGTCAGGGTGGTTAAGCACTCGAATAAGTTGCCTAGGGAGGTTGCAGGAAGGGCACCTAGCATGTTCCTCAGCCTGCACCAGGGCTGCCCGGGGCAGGGAGGAAAGGTGGGGCAAGTGGGGCAATTTGCTCCAGGCCCTCCTCAATGAGAATATAGTATTCTATGGTATTGCAACTTCTTTTATGGAAGGGGCCCCCGAAATTGCTTTGTCCCAGCACCCTGAATCCTCTGGGCAGCCCTGGCCTGCTCCACTTTCTGCAGCCCCCACTGGCTTGGAGCAGTGAACCGCGGCCAGTGGGAGCCACAATCGGCTGAACCTGCGGACGCGGCAGGTAAACAAACCGGCCCAGCCCACCAGGGGCTCTCTCTGAACAAGCAGTGGCCCTAGTCTGAGAACCACTGGTCTAGATAATACTTAGTCCTACCTTGAGTGAAGGGAACTGGACTAGATGACCTTGCGAGGTCCCCCGTCCCTCCCACATCTTTTCTTTTCCTGACTAATATAGTTGTCAATAGGGGACCTCAGCCTTGAACAGTTTCAAATCTCAGCACTGAGCTGTGCATGGTTCTTCTACCCCCTGGATCACGTGGCTGAAAGCGCCGATAATTGAGAGCAGGTAGTCCACTCTCAGCAAGGAAGCTGAGCAGTGCTAGGAGGCTCTGCAGGAACGGGCAAGGACCTGTGGCAGTGGCTCCTTGCTGAGCGGGAACCTGAGAAGTGCTGTGTGGAAGGAGCTGGATGCTAAGGATTGTAGAAAGTGACTCTCATTAACAGTGTGGAAGGGCAGTCTGCTGCCCACAGTTCAGTCTGGGGCCTGCAGTAGAGGGCTAATTGTAGTGCCATGCAAAGAGGTGCTGCAGGAATCCTGGATGCTGGGACTGTTGAGCATAGAGAAACACTGAAGGGTTGTTTTTGTTGGGGATCTTGCTTTGCCCTCAAGGGTTTTCTTTTTTGTCTTTTGGTTGGAGGCCAAATCACCAACAAACTCCAAATCCACTATCTAGCTAGTGGGGAGACTGAAGCATTAGGAGCATCCAAACACCAGATCAGGTAAGCTGCTGTCTCAGTAATGAATGAGGCTTAGTCTGAGCCCAAGGCTGCAGGCTAAGAAGTCCAGAGCTCTGACACTAACTTCCCAGGGTGCTTTGGGCAAAGCACTTAACCTCTGTCCCTCAGTTTCTATATTTGTCAAATGGGCATATCTGTCCCCACTTCCTAGGAGGGCTGATGAGGGTTTGTTAGCTACGGCCTGTAAAACACTTTGCAAATGGAAACTATTCTGCGTTTTTATTTGAAGTGATGACAGTAGCAGTGAGACAGCTGGCTGAAGGGTTACAGAGAGCTCTATCTTTGCTGTGTTGACAGAAGCCTCACGCGTGGGGCTGTTGTTCCTGACAGACTCTTGTTCCTGCCCTGTAACTAATGTTCAATGACAGATGAGGCAGGGGCAAAAGGAAGAACTGAGCAGGACAGCTTTTTTCTTTTAAAGAGAGAACAGAGCCCCCTCAGCTGTGTCTTGCTCCTCTCACATGCTTTCTTGCATGGCTAGATGTGTGACTTGGAGGCCTGTACATAAAGGCCAAACAGCAGGGAAAAGGGCCAATGAACATCCCCATACAGCTTCAACTGTGCCAGCTGTCTGCAATGGGTGCAGTCAGCAGATCTGGAAGATGTGATGCACTGTGGACTGGGGCAAGGGAGCCATTGGGAGTAGAATGAATGAAGCACCCCGGGATCCATCTCCTAAGGCACCCCTATATACCTTTACCACAAAAAGCACAGACTGAGAGCAGCCATTCTCTCATCTTATAGTCTGTAATAGCAGGCGTGGAGGGGGTCTTCAGTTTCTTAGTGTTCCCCGTATAAATCCCAGTGACTCAGGCTTTCAGCAAGGAGAAGTAGATTTCACTCGCAGGGCCAGCACTATACTAGGATTAAGGTTTGCTGTGCAGATTTGAGGACCGCTCTGCCACTGGGTAAAAACTAGAACTCTCCTACTGAATGAATGCTAGATTGTTTGCACACCTGGGATATAATGAGGGGAAAGGATACGCAGAGGCACAGAGGATGCAGTGAACAAAAGGGAGGGAAAGGAGTGGCCAGCACTAAGAAGGAAACATAGAGAATACAAGACATGTAAAGCACTGGAAGGGGAGTGGAATGACTAACACGCAGAGTAGGTGGTCCTTTCCATTCCTACCAAATGTTCTTCCACAACTACTATCTCTGGATACTACACGAGCTCTGTAACTTTCCTGGTTAAAATTTGCCTCTTAAACCACTGTCTGTTAAAGCATATTTTCCAATGCCGTGCACTAAACTGAGCCCCTCTGTTCCCTTGAGCAATCCTTTCTCATGGGAATGCTCCACAAACAAGGATCACTCCTGGGAGTGAGGGTTTTCAGGCTCAAACCCATCCCCCTTTAATTTTTTGTTAAGTGCAACCAGATTTCCTTCAGAGAGTCTGTTGAAATATTTATAAATATCATCATGAACAGCTGTTCATGCCAAACAGGAAATTTTAAAATGAGCAAACTTTGCTGTCTAAGTGGTGAATGTAAACTGTAGTATGGAATCAGTAAAGAAAATTAAAAAGCGTTTCAGTTCAGATATTCCATGTTACAACGTTACACAGTCTGTAGCTTTTCTATATGAACAGCATGTCTGGACAGTGATAAGAAAAGGGCTCGTAGTGTAAATGGGATGAATTCTGAATTTAGGAGGTTTTGAGAGATCAGTGGGCTGCTACATGGAATGTGCAGTAGATTTTAAGTTAGGGCATGTTAGCGGAGAAGCACAGGGAAGCTTTCATTGCCAGTGATCGTGCTGTACCAGTTCTGAGGATGGATGCATAGATTCTAAGCTGTGTGTCTCAGGAAGTCTGCACTTTGAACTGTTTGCTATTTTAAACAGGCAAAAAACAGAACGAAATCCAGTGAAAACTGAAGGTCAAATTCAGCCTTTGTGTAAGCAGAGTGGAGCTGCATCCATTGCACCAGGAATGAATTTGCACCAGCATGTCTGGAATTCTGTGCAACGTTTTGCTAAAGGTTTTTTCCCTAGAATTCCTTGTTTCTGATGAGACAGTATTCTTGGAGAAGAGGGTGACTGAAATATGACACGTCAAAATTACATCCCAGCAGAGAAAAATACTGTTGTTTAATTTATTCCTAAACATAAACTATAGGTTGCTACGCGTCTTAGGCTGGGATTTTCAGGGGAGTCCAAGGGAATTAGGCACCAAACTATCACCTGACTAGAATTTGGGTAACTAAAATCCAATAGGCGCTTTGAAAGAAATAAAATAAAACCTTCTGTGGCCCCAGTTTGGGATTTTCAAATGGTTCTAGGAAGTTATATAACAGCTGGAAAAACCCACTGCAATGTCTGATTTTGCTGTTTTGAATATGTAATCAAGAACATCTTAAAGATGCAAGCGCACCAGAAAAAGGAGCTGAGGTAAACATTCAAAATCAAGTCTTAGTCCTGTATGAGGGAGCGAGTCTAGTAACAAGGCTCAGATATGAATTGAAAGACCTAATAGGACAACAATTTGCTCTGTCTGAACAGTCTCTGTCCTGTGTAAATAGAGAGAAAGAACCGGTATCCTAGGATCAAGATCCAATTGATGACTCTTGCTATCATATTCTGTTTTTCCCCTTTTTCCCTGGTGTTGAGGGATCCTATGTCACATATTTTAAATCCATACACACACAACTCAGGTTGCCACTCTATAACTCTTAGACAGTGGAAAAATATTTAAGGCCTCATTATGCTCTTCCGCCCCAGTGTGAATAAGGAGTAAGGCCTCATTCTAGAGTCTTTCCTCTGATTTCCATGGATTTAGCCCTATGAGCAAGGGGAAGGCTCTGGCCATGCTCTGCTCAGCCCTTTCTGTAGGGTTTTTCTGAGTTAATAACTCAATCCTGAAAGGCGAAATTGAGGTACAGCAAAACAGCTGGAAGAACCAGTGACTCACGAGGGGATTGTAGCACTCTGCTAATTGCCAAATACAAGCTCACAGATGGCTTTAAGCGAGTGTTTATTCAATCTGCTCACCAACGTAACATGCAAGAGAGGAAGGAGATAAAGATTTGATTTTACAAATGCCCATAATAGCTTAGGTTATTTGTGGTAGAAGCAAAATGGAACATTTGGAAATAGTTGGAGAAACTTAGCTGGCCAAAATACTGAGAACCAAATCCTCAGCTGTAGTCAAAGGCCTGACTGAACTTCAGATACATAATGTCTGCTGCTTCCCACCATCCCCCTAGGCCAGTAACCCTGTCAAAGAAGTAAATTAGGTTGTTTGGTATGATTTGTTCTTGATTAAACCCATGTTGGTAATTACATATCACCCTATTATCCTTTAGGTCAAGGACGGCAACCTTTGGCACGCGGCCCCTCAGGGAAAGCCACTGGTGGGCCAGGACAATTTGTTTACCTGCAGCATCCACAGGTTCGGCTAATTGCAGCTCCCACTGGCCTCAGTTTGCTGCTCCAGGCCAATGGGGGCTGCAGGAAGCAACGACCAGCACATTCCTCGGCCTGCGCTGCTTCCTGAAGCCCCCATTGGCCTGGAGCGGCAAACCGCGGCCAGTGGGAGCTGTGATCAGCCGAACCTGCAGACGCTGCAGATAAACAAACCGTCCTGGCCCACCAACGGCTTTCCCTGAGGGGCCGTGTGCCAGAGGTTGCTGATCCCTGCTTTAAGTGCTTACAAACAGTTAAGAGTTTGTTAAAATCTCTTTTTTCAAAGTTTGTTGTTCTTATTCTGCTGCTCACACTCCTGCTTTTCCTTAGAATCATGAAGTCATTCATTTTATGATCACTTTCACCCAAGTGTCTGTCTTTGAATGAGATAGTCATTAAGAGCTTCAACAAGTAAACAGGCTGTGCCCAAACAGAGCAATGGATTGGCTGAAGCCAGCGCGCTCTTCCTCTTTCTAGAGTGGAAAGAATGGAAAATAGCCAGGAGGGGAAAAAAATACTGAGGTGATGGGGGTGTTTTTTGTTTTTTAAAGACAAACCCTACAACAGCTGAGCCGTTGGGGTGGGAATTGCAGAGGAACACAAAGGGGTATGTTTTTGGAGCAAGGAGGAGCCTTTTTGAATGCTTGCCCAGTCAAGTGCTGAAGGACAAGGACTCCAGGAATGATACCCAGAGAGTAAGACTCCATGTTCCAGAGGAGGCACCATGTGCAGGAGGGAAGTTGGCAGAGGAAGGATCTTGGATTTCTTAGAACACTTTGCCCAAAGCCCAAAGAATGCCCAAGAGTGGTGAGGAAACTGAGGCATGAAAAGGCATACAGGTGCTTATTGCTTGGTCTAGATCTGTATAGCTCTTGTGCTATTTAAAGTGTGATTGTTTTTAGAAATCTTCTTGCAAGTCTGTCTTTTTGCTTCAGTGAGCATATGCCCTTCCCACTCCCCCAAGGAAAAACTACAAACCAGAGTACCTACAGATTGGGGATCTGGGAATAGATATGGTTAAGCTAGGAGGGTGATTTGGGATTAGTGGAGGGTCAGCACTGGTTCGGGGGGGCTCTGGCAGCTGGGCTGTGAGGTCCTACTTCCATTAAGGGGTAATGGACAGAAAGTCTGTGCCTGGGAAGTGTGCCAGAGAGGCTGGAGCTCACTCACACCAAGGGAAGCTTAAAAGCACATGGGTTCAGGACTGGGATACTAACCTAGCAGCCAGTGAGTATCCAGCAGGGGGAGCTTGACCAGGGCTGTGACAGGCCCAGTGTCTTGAAATGTAGGGTGCTAGTTTTTGTTTTTGTTTTGTTTTGTTTTTTAAAGCATATCACTAGGTGCTCCATAAGGCAGTCACATGTCATTGAACAGTCCAAAGGAACAGAATCCTGATCAGGAGCCTCAAAATTGTGAACCTAATTAGCCTTATCCTCGCCATGTTGCAGGTGAAAGCTGTTGTGGCCAGTGAGAGCAATGTCCCTTGCAGGGTACTGTAAATGTGCCAGTTGATGGTCTCACAGCAAAAGGAGTGGGCTTCCAGCCCTGATCTTACAAAAGGGGTCTGCCCACCTGGAGTCCTGTTTATCTGTGGGTTTTAGGTGGAGCATCAATTTGTCATTCTGTTTCCTCCCCTCCTCATACCCTGTTTTTTGCGTTTTTATTTTTAAAAGGGGGGAAATAAATAAGCAACTTGTAATTTGATGGTAGTGGGGGCACATACCTTCTCAAGATCACTCAAATAACACAACTCTCCCCTTGTATGCACTGTTGTTTGTAGCCATGTTGGTCCCAGGATATTAGAGAGACAAGGCAGGTGAGGTAATATCTTTTATTGGACCAACTTCTGTTGGTGAGAGGGACTAGCTTTTGAGCCACACTCTTTCCCTGTATCTTGCATATGCACAAGAGCCAGTTCTGCTCTTCTATTACTGGAGTGTTATTTTTGGGGGTAGGATTGTAGTCAATGGGATTTTTACTGTTGATGTCAGCAGAATTGACTCCTTGTGCTATTTTAACTGAGAGGCGAGTGGCTCATATATAACGGTAAAAATGACTTCGCTGATGCTGTCAGCATCCAAATTTGTCTGTCCATTAAAGGAAGCTGCCTTTAAAAAAAAAACAACACACAAATACTGCACACAAGCAATAACCAACGATCCTATAAATATCTAACAGTTCTAGTCCTATGCAATCTGTAAATGTATGTCTAATTTAATGTACGTTTTAAAAGCACCATGTAAGCACAATTTCGTGAATGACTGTTTGGGCTAAAACGTGCTTCCTGTTATAACATGCATGTGGGATGCAAATTCTGCCAAGTTTTGATCACTTTTATCCCACTCCATCTAAAGCCTATTGTTCTAGTTTACCATTTTGCTTTTGTTTTTGTCTCCACTTCATCTTACAGCCTTCACGTAATGTTGTATTACATTTTTATGAGTCCTCATAGGATATACATCACCACTGGCGCACGTTAATTATGTCCTTTCTTTGCAATAAAGTCAATCCACATTGTTCTGTTCCTAACCATCTGTTGTTGGAACCCAGGGCTTCACTATTCTACCAGTCCAGTACATCATGACTGTAGAACTTCATCCCGTAAGTTGTGATCGCATCATTTAATTACACTAGAAAGCTGAACTGTTGTTACTTAAAAACAAGCCTGATCTCTGCTATTGTAGGACAAATATAATTAGAACAGCCTGCATAATATTAAACCCAGGAGCCTTTTTTTGGCCTGAGCTGGTTTTGATAGCACTTTTATATAACTTCTTATCTGGACTAATCGTAAAGGCTCTTTTCCATTGTCTTTGTATTAATCATGTTTGCATATTATGTTTGCTAATCATTAATCATGTTTGCTTCTAAGCTAGGAGGGAATGTCAGAAGCAAACATGAGGTTTTGATAAGTTTAGGGGATACTTAGGTATCTTCCTCCTCCTTCTGTATACATGAAATATTAGGCAAAAAGAGATAAAGAATGTTTAAATATAAAGTGTATTGAAAAAGGAAAATGATATGTTGCACTGAAAACTAGGGCACCCAGCAGCTATGTAAAGAGTACACATACATTTTGTTAAAAGTCCTGGAGGGGACCATTCTGCCTGCCCTAACATCCTACAGTCCCAGCTCCCTTCCACTGTGTTAGTTTCTCTCCTGTTTGTGTAGCAGATGGATGCTGGAAAAAGTCCAAGCCACCTCTGACTTTTTGCGCTTTCCATTTTGACATCTCTGAACCACAGAGCCTTTCCTGTGGTGCAATCATACAGTGGATGAACCCCAGTTATCCTAAGATCTGTGGGATACCTGGAACTTTTGGGTAACTGAGGGAGTCAGGCCAGCAGGGTCCCCTGGCCACAGACATCAAAGCTTGCTGGCGACATCTCAGATTATAGAGTCATCTGGTTTCCTCAGCAGAATTCCAGGGAAAGAATTAGAACTGAGATCCAGCACTGAAGCTGAGGCCCTTCTGAATCATGCCAAGTCTGCTATGCCAGTAATCAAAGCTTCACACACATGAACCTAGCTTATAATGAAAACAGGCTCCCGTCCCTAACTGTACTAGGGGCATGGCCCTGTTTTGGATAAGAGTTTCATGTATGGTCAGTGAGGTTAGGCTAACTGTGGAGCAATCCTACAGTGGATGAACCCCGCTTTTAAAATGTACGTTAAATTAGACATGCATTTACAGATTGCATAGGACTAGAACTGATAGATGTTTATAGGATTGTTGGTTATTGCTTGGCTAACTGAGATTGCCCTGTACCAACTTAATTAATTCTACAACTAACAAACTTTTCCTCTCCCTTTGATTAACTTCTCCATCCTCTTTCCTTCTCCTTTGTCCCTGGCTTTCTCTTTAGATCAGAGGTGGGCTCCTGGCTGCTCCCCTGCTATCCCCCTTCCCCTGCAGCCATGCCGCCGCACGGGCAGCACTCTGGGTGGCGGGGTTGCATGCTCCTGCTGAGCAGAGCAACAGCATGCCTAGTTCTGGCCAGGCCGCGCAGCTGCCAGATATGCTGCTCTGAGCAGCATGGTAAGGGGGCTGGGGGATTGGATAAAGGGCAGGGAGTTATGGGGGGGCAGTCAGGGGACAGGGAACAGTTGGATGGGGCAGAGGTTCTGGGGGGCGGTCAGGGGATGGGGAACATTGTGAGGGGTTGGATGAGTGTTGGAGTCTCAGGTGGTGGGGGGTGGATAGGGGTCAGGGGATGGGGAATGGGGGGTTGGATAGGCATGGGGTCCTGGGGGGCCTGTCAGGGAGTGGGGGTGTGGATATGGGTTGGGGAAGTTGGGGGATTGAGAGCAGGGAGTTTGGATAGGAGTAGTGTCTCGGGGTGATTGGGGGGGTCCCGGGAGAGGGCGGTCAGGGGACAAGGAGCAGGGGGGGTTGGATGGATCAGGGGTTCTGGTGGGGGCAGTTAGGGGGCAGGAAGTGGGAGGGGTTGGATACGAGGTGGGGGCCAGGCTGTTTGGGGAGGCACAGCCTTCCCTACCCGGCCCTCCATACAGTTTTGCAACCCCAATGTGTCCCTTGAGCCAGAAAAATTGCCCCCCCGCCACTTTAGATGATTTTGCTTCACTTGTTAATTCTATAATAACTATTCACTTTGCTATGCCCTTCCCTTTCACAGCCTCTTTCTACTGCTTCCTTGCCTACCTTCTTCCTCCCTTTTCCACCGGACACCATTAGATTTTCTACTTCTTCAACGGCCGTACCGGGTCAGACCAAAGGTCCATCTAACCCAGTATCTGTCTACCAACAGTGGCCAATGCCAGGTGCCCCAGAGGGAGTGAACCTAACAGACAATGATCAAAGTGAATCTCTCTCCTGGGCCATCCCATCTCCATCCTCTTGATTGAACAGAGGCTAGGGACACCATTCCTTACCCTTCTTGGCTAATACGCCATTTATGGACTTATGCCACCATGAATTTATCCAGTTCCCTTTTAGAACATTGTTATAGTCCAGCGCTCAGCACAACCTCCTCAGGTAGAGGAGTTCCACAAGTTGCTCTGCGCCTGTGTGAAGAAGAAGCTTTCTTTAATTTGTTTTAAACCTGCTGGCCTATTTAATGTCATTTGGTGACCCCTAAGTTCTTATTATTATGGGAATAAGTAAAGAACCTTTTCCTTATCCACTGGCTCCACCAGGTCCACTCACAATGATTGTTATATACCTCTATCATTATCTCCCCCTAGTCTCCTCTTTTCCAGCTGAAGAGACCTAGCCTCTTACTCCTTTCTCGATGTATGGGACCCTCTTCAAACCCCTAATCATTTTAGTTGCCCTTTTCTGAACCTTTTCTAGTGCTAGAATATCTTTTTTGAGGTGAGGAGACCACATCTGTATGCAGTATTCGAGATGTGGGCGTACCATGGATTTATATAAGGGCATGTGCACCCATTGTCCTCTTACTTGTTTCTTGTTTTAGACCCAGAGTTTCAAATGTTTAAAACGTGGATCTCTATATGCACAACTTCTGCATGTGAAACACCTGAGTGTGCTGTTTTGGAAGACTGTCAGGCTTGAGCACAAGATACAGAATTCACACATCTGTTTGAGCAAATAAGTTTCACATATGGAGGCTGAGATTTTCAGATGGGATTGGGCTCCCAATATCTGTTAAAATGAATGGGAATTGTGAAGCCAAATCACCAATGTAGTTTTGAAAAGCTCAGCCATAAATCCTGTTTTCATTGGAGGTGCAGGCAATAGCATTGAAGATTTGCAGAAGCAAAGCTGTCCATGTACAGAGGTTGAGGTAAGACTTTTTTAAAAAAATTTTTGCTTCCATATGTCAAGTTTCAAGTAGCCATCTGGGGTTACATCCTTCTGTAATCCAGTCTAAAATGGCATTTACTGGATGACCTTTGGCTATTAGCAAAACCACATTCCTTTTCAAATGCCAGTTTCCGCTAGCTAATGCTTTTTCCTGGCCCTAGATATTCCTAGGTCCTTTTAAAGATTTAAGTGGCTTTCCTCCCCCCTTACACTAATGTCCTTGAACATCATCTTTATAATGGGTCTTTGACAATGTTAATGGTTCCTTCCAGATAAATGTCTCCTGCTAATAGCAAGAAATTTTTTGGACAAAGGATATCCAGTCAAAATTCTTTTGAGAAGAGATTGGGTATATTATGGAATCGGACAGGCTCACCGATTTATCACACCACTATAGATCAGACATCCAGATACACAAGGTAAAATTAATATTGAATAGGACGGCCACTTTCCATGATAAAGGCATGTCATGCTTCTGGACAGCATGGGCAACTCGGATCTAGCTTTGACTGTAGTTTTCACCTTTGATATTGAAACTCAGACTTTTTTCTTTCTCTTCCATAATCTTTCTGTCTGCTATTTCACTAGGGGGCCAAATACTTTCTTAAAATTAACCTAGACAAAACAGATTTTCTTTATATTTTCCTCCTCGTCTCTCTCCCACCACATCTTTCTCTGGCTTCCTGCCTGTCAATATCAAAACAGATTCCTTTAAACTGATTCCTGTAACTTCTGCCTGAAATCTTTGGCCTCTCACTATATTTATTACCAGTGCATCTCATCTTGTCAGTTTCAACTTCTTAATATTTGCAGAATTCACCCTCCTTTCTCTCCAATAAGGACCTTGTCATCTCCCATCTCTGGCTGTTTCCTGTCTGGACTTCTATAATTCTCCTGGCTGTTCTCTTTGCTGCTTCTCTTAAATCATCCCAGCATGTTCAGAACAAGGATGGAGTACTTATTTATCAAACTGCTTGTCTCTGCAATGTATTCCCTCCACCCCCACACCACACGCACTTCTTCATCAGCCTCACTGACTCCCAGGTGAAGTTTGAATTGTTTAAGATCTTAGTTCTGTCCTCCACATCACTGGTCTGATATGGTTTCCTATCAAAAATGTATTTATCTTGTTTTCCTCTCATGTCCTCCATTCTTAAAACTAGTGTTGCCTTTGGTATATTCCCATTTCCTGCTCTCTTTGTGTCTTTTATACTCTTTTGCTCATCAATGGACCTGTGGCTTCTAAGCCACCTTCATGCAACTATCTTCCTTCAAATCTCTCCTAAATACTCTTTAACAAATATTTTCTATCCACTTCTTATTTCTCATGAATCTCTCCCCTGTGCAAATCCAGCGCTGAGCACTCTTATGAGATGCTTGGTTTCCCCAGCCCCCTAAAACTCCCAATGGAGTCACAATCCCTGAATCTCTTACTTTATGGTGTCTCTTCTTATCTATTCCCTTTCTTTTCCTATCCCCCCTCATTTTTTTTAAGCAAAGAATTATTTATTGTAACCCTTTTTAATTGTAAAAGCGCCCTAATGAAAGGCGTTCTTGTTAAATAAAACATCAGCAATAAAATAAGATTCTGCAATGTAAAGTTTCTTGTCCATTATTTCAAGCGAGCTGTTTCCACAACTGTTTTAAGAGCTTCAGACTGGATTCAGACAGTCTAGGGATTTCAGAAATCATTTCCTTGCATTTACTGCCTTTCTAAGCTTCCAGTCTGTCTGTAGGTTTCTGTCCTGGGTTTTTCTTTGCAGCCTGCTCTCATCTGCAGAGTTATTTAAATGTGGCTACTATGCCTTATCCCATTTCCTCAATAAAGAATGTTTTGTATTAAGTAGAAAAAGTGCCTTGACCAAGCCCTATAGAACCAGAACTGATTTTCACTGGGCTTTGATCCAAGAGCTTTCAATCCCAAACCACGCTGCCCTTTAGAGAGCTCTGGCTGTCATTTAAAATATTTTCACTTTACATGAAGGAAGTATCCAGACCAGCTCTTATGATTGCGCTGAATGACCCGGCAAGTTTCTATAGGAGTCTTCTCAGATGCAACACGTACATGATGCGCCAGTGGCTGAAGGGGTTGGCTTGCTTTATTATTAAAGGGATATTAGGATAGCTTGTGGACTGCTTGTCCTGACTCAGCCATGGTTTGTGTGGCTTTGGGCAAGACCTTTAACTTCTTTGCACAATGGAGATCATTGTAGTCCTATACAATACTTGCCTCCTGGGGGTGTGTTTTGAAGATTAATTAGCTAATGTTTGTACATGTCTTTGAAGAAGTAATTATGTGTGCTGCTGTATAGTAGATGAGCTGGGCCAAATAAACTATTCCCTTTCCTCAAGCATCTATGACCTAAGGCTCTGAACCTGCAAAGTCTACTGCATTCTTGCTCTTCCCTATCCTCTCATGGGGTCACCCAACTCTGCTAGCCAGTACATAAGAAAACATGAAGCCGTGACTCCACTTACTTTCTGTCGTCTTATCCTCTTTGGGATGCTACGTGCCCTGTGGGAATCAGCTTGGTAACATCCCTGTACTCCCTCGTAAGGAATTCCTTACTCCTTCCCCTGACCACTGAGAGGCCCCGTGAGGACTGGCCAGAATCTCACCTTAAGTGACTGAGAGTTCCATGTGTATGCAAGCTTGTGGGATTGGACCCTCGGAGCACAATACAGAAATCAGTCAAACCATGTTGCGTGGTCATTATAATTTCCTCCATCATACCTACAAACTACAGCAGAGTGCAGTGTTGGGAGGGCGGGGGAAGGAATTCTTGCATTGCTTTTGCAATGTTTATAACTTTATTTTCCAGTTTAATAGGAAAAAAATCTAAAACTTTATTTTGAGACCAAAAGTGATTGTTGAATAATCAAGTCAGTAAAATCCCAACAATAAAGGTCCTAAACTAGATTCCTCCCAGTTGATGAAGACCATGTGCTTATATCTCTCTTGGTGGTAGTCAAAATGTTTACATTCTTCAGAGAACTAGATCAGGTCTTAAATCTACCTGTCTCTGTTTTTACCTGCATAACTTTCTGTTTTTGTTGTCTGTTGAGTCTCTCTTTAGGAACTGCAGTGGCCCCAGGAAGTAAAATGCTGTTCCGTATTAGTACCATAGACTCACTTCAAGCTTCAGATGTGCTGCAAAGAATGCTAATACTGTATATAAGAAACATCCATGACCGTGTGTGTATGCAAAGCCACAGTAACGTCTATTTCAACATTTCTAGAAATGTATGCCCTTGACTGTAAGGTTTGAATCGCATCTCATATGCTACAGCATACGCATGTTTGAACCTGCAGTCTTTTCATGTTTGAAATTCCTCTTCCCTATGGTCAGGATCTATGTCTTAGTTATGAGCTTTTCTACAGTGACTCCAAATAACTTTCTATCAGTTGTTAAACATCACTGTTAATATGCTTATCCTCTACCATGTCATTAGTTTGATTTGTTTATTTAAAGCTGTCAGGAAGTGGTAGATATCCTGCTAAATAGCTGAAAAGTGGAAGAAAGTGGCCTTTTTCCCCCCATTGTCATTAAATCTAAAAAACTTTTAAATTTTATTTCCTCTGGGAGAAGCCAATTCCATTGCACTTCACAAACACCAGGGGACAAATTGAGTTCTGGTATGAATGGATGCAGCTCCACTGACTTCCATGGAGTTGTTCCTATTTACACCAAGGCTGACTTGGACCCCTGGAGATTACCCCTGAGGTGGGTGTCTCAGGTTGTCTTGTACATATGGCTGAGAAAATTGCTCCTGAGAAGTGTGTATTGGTAAAAATGAATGGATGAATAAAAACTCACAGTTGTATTGCACACTGCAGAGAACATGCAGTAATCAAAATTGGAATGATAATACTTAGTTTCACACATCTGGCCTGACTGTACAGTAATTGTAAAGGTGAGATAAATGATTTTTGCTAGGTCATTGCAAACTACAGTGTGTTCTGCTCTGACACAGAACCTCTTTCTCTCTCACACACACACGCACACACGAGACTCAATAGACTCACTAGAGTTGACAACATTGCAGATGCTGCGCAGAAGTGCTGGAGTACACCAGCAAATCTGGACCTCTGTCACTAAGGCTTCTTTTCTGTTGCTCGGGTCTTTAATAGCCGCTTCATCAGCACGGCAGGACTCCTTGCAGAACTGCTTTGCATAGTAAAGACCTGCTTCTACTGAAACACAGGGAGAGGTTGGCATTGATTTCAGTCTGAATGAGACTTGAAATCCTGGCTTATTTCTGCATGTTGAGCCTGATCCAAAGCCAACAGATGTCAGTGGAAAGATGCTCTTTGACTTAAGTGGACTTAGAGAGACTGTGGGCCTGGTTCAAACTTTCTGCAGTTTGCTCCTATGCCTTATTTTATGAAATTGTAGCTTCTAAGTGCCTGGGTGACCAAGACACCCTCTCTCCAACCCTGCCTTTCCTAGTAACATGATTCCAGATTTTATAATGTGCTTGAATTGTCCAAATTCTTTCAAATCTTCTCTCTATGATGTGAAAAACACACTGACAGCAATGAAATCTGCTTAGTTTCTAGAGGAGTTATTACTTCAGCCTTGTGCCATAGTACATTCTGGCATGCTCTTGAAGTGAAGGTGTCTGGAGTTTGGTTTATAGAACAAAAATAACACTGACTATAAGTGACTGATAAGAAAGGCTCTGCTTTCTTCAGATCCAAACAAATGGAAGGGAAAAAAATCCTCTTAAATGAAAGGACATTTCCCTAGTCACCTAGAATCTATTTTATAGCATTATAAAACCAACCTGTTTGATTAGAAAGAAGCAGTAAGAAGAGAGGATTAAAATATAACTCTAAATGAGGTATTTTTAAAAAATCCACCTCTGTTTGCCAAGTAGATTATTTTTAGATAGAATGCTGCATAAGTGTTGAGATTTTAATCTCTATTCCTATAAACTTAGGGGGCCAGAAATCTGCTTTCCCTCCCCCTGCTCCCTCCTTATATACCCTTATCAATAAACATTCCCTAGTGGGATTTTCAAAAGTACCTGCAACTTTAGGCACCTAAATACCTTTAAAAATCTGACACTCAGTTCTTATCAACTTCATTGAGTTGTATTGATGGCTTCATGCTGGGCACCTTTCTGGGCTCCTGAGCTTTCTGGGTGCTAAGCATCTTCCAAAATTAGGCCCTGAAGTTCTGACCCAAAGCCTCCTGAAGACAATATGAGTCGCTTTGGCTCAGGGCCTAATTGATAGCATCTTTATTTAACACAATAGCGACCTGTTTCCCCAGTTCCTGAATGTTCATTTTTCTTTCACACTTAATTTATCCTTGATTAAAACACAACTCTCGGAGCAGTTTTTAAAATGCTGTGGTAAACACACCTCTTTCCAGCTGTAACATTCCAGCTTTAAAAGTTCATTGGTGAAGGGCTAAGGTTGCTATGGCAAGAGGAGGGGAGTTACCCTCTCAGTGATAAAATAAGTAGCTAGCCAGCGAGGACTCGAATGCCAGGACCTGAACTACCGAGAGTGAGGTTCACCTCTCAGGCCAGCCCTGGATGGGATAGATTGCAGGTTACTTAAGTTCTCTGGGTAACAGTTCCATCTTGGGAACCAGTTGGGGTCTTGAACCCCTTGAGCCAATGTAGAAAGTCTGTGAGGAATGAAGTGCAGTGGTGTGGACTAGTAGGGTGGACTGATCTTCAACCAGAGGGTAGTTTAGTTAACCACATATCTCCAGGTACCTCTGCCATCCATGTAGCCACCTCAGGCCAAGAGGATCTCATGCCCTCAAGGAAACCTCCCAGAAAGCTGAGGAAGTCTGTGGGGAAAATGTATTCCACAATCCAGGGATATCACTGGGAGCAGGCATCTCCTTACTGAGGGAGGCATGACCTTGTGGACCCAGCTGCTATGAAGGCTATTTCTGAGAGAAGATCTCTTCCTGGGACAGAGCCATGTGGCTTTGGGTCCATTACTGGAAGCGAGCTACTTAAAGGTGGTGGGTATGGGAGTTCAAAATGTTGGCACCAAAGATCCTTTGCTCTTTAAAGGCACAAAGGAAATGTCCATGTCTAGGTAAATAACATGGCATTATTCCCTAATGTATTGAAAAAATCAGCACAGGCTTTCAGCTTAGCAAGAGTCCCTAAAAACAGGTGCTACTCCAGAAAGATCTGAAAGAGCCTTGCTTCTAGCAGAACATCTCCATTTGTTTATATATAAAACCAGCTTAGTAAGGCACCAAATGGTTGCTTGTGCCTAAGACCGCTCAGTACATTTATTTTAACTGGATAATTGTTGGCTTTGGAAATGTCTCCTTCCTTGCCCTAGTAACTACAGCTTTTCTCTCACACACGTTTTCAATTGTATTATGTCTAGAGTCAGAAATAGGGGTGGTTTCCTGCCACTCAAAGTCCTTTCCTCTGTATCATCTTGCTACTTTTCTTCGAGATGTCTATGTTTCTAGCAACCCCCTTTAAAATAAATAAATAAAATACCCATAAATGCTGTGTAGAACTACTCCATACTGTCCATGTCTATAAAATCACTCTCTCAAATATAGGAGGTCATGTGACCAAATGAATAAGTGCCAGGACTGTGTCTGAGAGACCTGGGCGGGCTGGCTTCCCAGCTTTGCCACTGTCGTGCTGGGTGACTTTGGGCAACTGGGTTTGCCTCTCTGCCTATGTTTCCCCATCTGTAAAATGGGGAATAACAATAAGTAGTAACTTCCTTTTTAAAGTACTTTGAGACCTAAGGCTGCAAAGTACTATATGAGAGTCATTTTGTACCAATGACTCTTATGTCCAATTCTATCTAAGGAGATGTGGTAGATTAACATCATTGTGTGGTACATGCTGATTTTTGTTTTAATGGTAGCCACAGTGTTATTACTCTTAAAAACATCTTTAATGTGCCATGAGTTCTGCATTCCCTTTCCCATCTTCTCTGTCCTTTGTCATATGTCGGATATAAATCTAGCTGTGAGTTTAAGATGACCAATGGACAGTTTGGAGCTGAGGCCGGAAAAAGCAGCAGGTATTTGGCAGGAAGTGTATTGACATTTCCCTTCAGAAACGATGGTTAGGATAGCATCTTGAAAAGGTGACTGTTATAGTAGGAAACAGTGATGCACAAGCTTCTCCACTGCAGATCATGAAGCACAAGTGCCACTCAAGGTCTTCAGACAGTAGCTGTCCTCTGTGGGGAATAGATTGATTTAGCCATAAGATCATAAGAATGAGAAACTCTGAGTAAACGTGAGAAGTCTCGAGTTTCTCAGATGAACTACAGTGCCAGTAGCATGGACACATAAAGCAGCTGAGCAGAGCGGCATCCTGGATCACCAAACAGTTGAACAAGAAAAAGGCCACATGCTGTTCTTGCTTATGCTGCTCCAGTCCCATTGATGTCAATGCGAGTGGACCACTGTAATGACACACGCATACTGATTATTTTGGGAATTAATTTGATCACTGTAGAGGCCATTGCCTCTCCCCACGATGAACATGGGTACGTAACTGCTGTTCTGGCTAAAAGGTGTTGCATTGTGTGAATACATAGTGAGAATATACTAGTGAATATCAGACCTTTAAAGATGTAGCATACTTGGCCCTTATGGGTAATGTGATGGCATGATTATTTTCACAGGTATCTTTTATCTCATCTACTTACAGGTATTTAACAATGTGCCTATGCAAATTAGTATAATTTAGGCACTGCTTCCCATACTGAATTCTATTCATTTCTGTACATTGTGGTGTCACTCCCCAAATGTTCAGATGACTTTGTTGTTGGAAGCAATATTATGCACTTGAGTGAAGAAGAGAGAGAAACCAAGAGGAAGAGAGAGATGCAGATCCAATTAACTTAAGCATGGTGGGCATGATTCCAGGTGCTCAGATACCATAGTGGTGAGGCCATAGAGAGGTGGAGTTCTTTACATAAACATCAATGGCAAGATAAAAGACTTGCAGGAAAGAAGAAATTAAACCTGGCTACATGTGAAAATGACTCAAGCAGAAATTACATTCATTCATCATCGTCTGGATAGCATAGCCTTGTCTTCCTTGAAGGCCTGATATAGTTCCCACTGCAGTCAGTAGAAAGAGGTTCATTGATTTCAGTGGGAATTGGGTTTGGCACTAAGGGAATAATATTTTTCACTTCTATAATTTAGACTTCTACATATTCCTTTCATCCAAGGCCATTGAGCATTAATCAGTGACGGCTCATGGTGACACCATTGTGAGGAAGACAAATATTATTGTTTATATCATCTTTGCCCTTAATAAGGATTGATGATTCATGAGAAAATCCTAGTTATGAGAAAATCATGTGTTTGGAAATGCGAATGGAGGGTTCTGAAGCAGATGTGAACAGCCTGCTGTGTCTAGGCCTCATTTCAGTGTCCCATTGCTTAATAGTCAATTGACACAGCATCGGCGCGTTGCACTGCTATGTGAAAACTCTGGAGTTTGAGAGGAACCTGGAGACTTTAATCCGCCTGATCAGCAGTGGGGGGGAAGGGGTCAGGAAGAAAATAAGTAACAAGTGGCAGCACAAGAAGGGAGAGGTCACAGAGGGACACATCTGACTTTGAGGGCTGTGAGGAAGTGGGGCGGGGGGGGTCTCCTTTGCCAGAAAGTGGAAAAACAAAATAAACAGTTTAGTACCAGGGCTGCCAATTAGTGGGGAGGCAGGCTGGCTTTGTCTCCCTTCCAGAAGAGCAGTGGAGTGACTCCTTCCAGTTTTGTGCTGGGCTATGTACTCAACGCTGTATGAGCAATGACCATTCTGGAACCAGGATGAACTGAATTCAGGAAAATCTTTAGGGGTGCTCATTGTTTTACAGATTGTGCAGTGCGAAGAGGAGATGGTGGCCTGTTTATTCCAGAGGTAAAAGTAAGCTGGTATGCCCCAGTATGGCGTACCGAGGCAGATCGGCTTCCCCCGGCAGCAATTTAAAGGGCCTGGGGCTCCCAGCAGCAGCTGGAGACCCGAGCCCTTTAAACTACCACCACAGCCCTGCTGCCGGAGCTCTGGGGAAGTGGTGGTGGGGCTCAGACAGTGATTTAAAGGGCCTGGGGTTTGGCCACCGCTACTGCCCTAGCCCTTAAAATAGCCACCAGAGCACCGCCACCCCTACCCCAGGGCTCCAGCAGTGGGGCTCCGGGGATGATTTAAAGGTCCCGGGGCTCCCATTGCCACTGCTCTCTGGGGCCCCTTATATCACCACCCAAGCCCTACTGCTGGAGCCGTGGGGTAGCAGCCACGGGGCTCTGGCAGTGATTTAAAGGGCCAGGAAATCCAGGCTGCCACTACTGCAGTGGAGCTGTGGCCCTTTAAAGCTCTGCCACAGGCCTGGGCCCCCTCCGATGGTGATTTAAAGAGCCCAGGGCTCCACTGCAGTAGTGGCAGCTGGAGCCCCAGGCCCTTGAAATCACCCCTGGGGCTCCCAGCCGCCTCTGCAACTGGTAACTCCAGCGGTGATTGAAAGGGCCTGGGGCTCCCAGCTACTGCTACCACAGCTCCAGCCCCGGGCTCTTTAAATCCTGATTTAAAGTTCCTGGGGATTTGAAGGCCCTGCATCTTCTGGTAGAGGCCATGCTTCTACCAGTTGAGACCCCACCTCCTCCTCAGGACTCCAGAGTACCGGTAAATCCTTTAAATTACTTTCACCCCTAGCATATTCCCATAAATGACTCATGCTACTGATGAATTCCATTATTGAGTTATGCGTGCCTGCCCACTTATAACTTGGAGATGGCATAAGTTTTTAGAACAATAAGGAATATTAGGAACTGCACATGCAGCTGTCTGTAAACATGAACATATAAACAGTAAATGCAAGCACTGACTGCACACGGCCACAATGGCAAAGGGTAAGGCTCACTTCTAAGTTCAGCAGTTAAAGGAAATGATCATATCTCCAAAGGAAAACTCCCAGCATCAATATAAAAATTCATCTGCACATAATTTAGACCATTCCTGATTCTTAACTCTGACATTGTTTCCTGTTAATGCAAAAGCTACTTGCTTTGTGCTTGGTCTGATTACACAAAGGTATTAACACCATCTACAAAGCACATAGGATGGGTTTAATCTCTGGACTCTATGACACGATTACTGAGGATTTTTAATTGCCATCACAGCCAGTTAGAAAAAAAAATTGTATTGACTCACCTAAGGGCGTGACTCGGATTTTTTTATTTTAAATTGAACGTGAAGCACCCATATGTCACAGGAATGGGCTCCCTATGGTCACTGACTAAAATACCAGTGCTCTATGTTGAACCACAGGAGTGCTTTACCAAACTAGTACATAGCATATTCAGTGCACAAAAAGAAGCCCATATCTCAGGGAAGGTGTCCCCTGAAATAATGGAGTAGGCGCCACATGTAGCTGTCCTCTGGAAAATGAACAAGGGAAAGGTTAAAGAGTTTGGTCCTACTTTGAACGGCACTCACTGAGTCCTATACAAGGGTGAACTTTGCCCCTATGCAAAAGGCCAGCATGTGGCCTATGCATTACTTCAGTCCCCCTTAAGCACTAGATGGGATGTAGGTCTGGTGTTGGCCCTCTACAATGAAGTAGTCTTCACCCACAGTGCACAGAGCCAGATCCTGCAAGGTGCTGAACATCCCACCGAAGTCAATGGGTGTTGAGGGCACTCAACACTTTGCAGAATCAGACCCCTAGATATTATAGTAATGGGTGCTTTGGAAAAACCAGTTAGACTGATAGTCGTGGGAATTAGATCTTCATCATATGAGGCTGCAGGCTCAACACAAACCTGTTTCAGCTACAGGTTTGGTTTGGTTTCCTGCTGCAGTTTGTCATTTGATGCCATTAGTAGACAGATGGGAAGGAATAATTTCCCCAAGCACAACAGTGTCATCTGATTAAAGATTTCTAAAGCTACCATTATAGATGTGTTGTTAATAGAGAGGGAACAGGTGCAGAAATGTACTGGATAATGAATAAAGCATATGTGTGAGTGAGAGAGTGTGTGCAAAATAATACAGCTTATTGTTAGGGCTGTAGTCCTGAGGAGACTCAGAGTCCAAATTCCAGTGTTCGTGTCTTGTCATGTTCACTTGTGTTCGTGGTGAGAACTCAGAATTGCAAAGTCAAGAGAAAATGAAAAGTCCTTTCTGAAAAGGAGGCAGGGAATACCCGAAGTATGTCGAACCTCAAACCAAAGTTCACTTTCAGTCTCTGGCAAAGGTCCCAGTATGCGGGGTAGAGGATACAGAGCCAGTTCACCCCTCTCGCGTTGTTTGGTGTTGTAACACAGTGCTGGCCCCAAATGGTCTGGTGCTCCCCTCGCAGTGCAGCTCCAGCATCATAGGTATGTGCTGCATCATGGGCATGTGAAACTTACCTGCTTCAGGTACTCTGTGCAAAGGAGATCAGAAGTATGTCAACTTTCACTTTATTTCCTATAGAGCTGGCCAAAAAATGGGAGGAACTTTTCATTAAAAAGTGTCTCTTTTTTTCCTGCCCCCCCCCAATTGGATTTCTACATATTTTCAACCAGCTAATTATCTCCCCACAAAGCAAACTGTGCTGCAGGAAAGCTGTGAAAGAAGGCCAGAAAGGGTTGGGGAAGACCATCTATAGAAACGCAGAAAGACACCCTTCCCAGAACAGGTAGTGGAATGGAAAGAATCCAAACAGAAGTGGAGAAGGAAGAGGAGGAAAAAGCACAGGAGAGAGTGATAATTTGGAGGCATTTGCAGTTGTGCTGTTCCATTTCTTTCTTAATAGCGTCAAAGGTCCTCTGCTTCTCACGTCACCAGCTGGATAGAAGAAGCAGCTGAGAAACCAATGGAGAGGAAAAATAGAACAAAGATATACAGGTGGAATTTTAACTCCTGATAACAATGTCGATGGCAAATTCCAACTCAGGTCTATGCCGGTGCAACAACGAGCAATAAAATAGCTGGTTCCAAACATTGGCAAAAGAACTCACAATATTTTGAAGTCTCCTAAAGTGATGGGACAAGGATCTCTGCAACATGAAGAGATTTTTCTCACAATTACAAAACTGGCATTGCCGTAAAAGTATCAGAAAGTGCTCAAGAAATCAATCTCGCTGTTATCAACTCTGCCTCTAAGGGAAAGATACTTGCCTTTTGCTGGTTTTTTCCTCATCCTTTTTTATGGTTTTTTCTTGTTGGTGAAATAAACAAAGACCCCCAAAAAACTTTAAAACAAATCCTTAGGACTACACTGCCCCTTTATGTAGTAATATTGTCAAACTAAAAATCAGTATCAGACCCAGAATGCCATCTATTTTGTGCCAAATAAGCCGACTTTTAACCAAGCCAGTTATTCCTCAACAGAAGAAATGCCTCAAGAAACACCAGAGAATGGGCTTCCTGGCATAAATTCAAAGTTACTAATGCTGTAAGGTTTTCCTATGTAGTGCCCTTTGCAGACTGGAGTTGGCTCCCATGCTGCTCAGTGGAATCCAGAGATGGGCCATTAAATAAGTAGCGAGTCGTCTTTTGGGGTTAATGCTATGCTGCACCTCCTGAGAGACATGGCTCAGACGGCACAGCCAGGGGGTGGCTTTACACCATACTTGCACCCCCTGAATTCTGGGCGGTTACATTTGGGTTGTTTTGGCTCTTGTAAGACCACGTTTCCCCAGAGTGCTCTGCAAGTATATCTATGTTGGTGTGCTAGACCAGCAACGCACTCTTGGTGGCTTTTACTGGTATAGCTTATTCCATCACCCCCAAACAAACCAAGCTATGTTGGTAAAAACACAGTTTTGCCAGTATAATTGCATCTACAGCTTCTGCCAGCACAGCTATGTGGAACGGGGTTCACACCTCTGCATACTCCTGGGGGCGCAGCTATGTTGGTCAGAAGTCTGTAGTGGAGACGCTGCCTAACTTAGAGCAGTCCTGGAAATGCTACAACATTTGATTATCTATCTACACCTTGTCTTACAAAGAGGCGCAGCCTGGAGCTGCGGCAGTTAGTTCCACTCTGCTCTTGTGCCAGGGGAATTCTCCTTTGACCTACAGTAGAATATAGGGTCTGGAATGAGGGTACGACTAGGGCCCATTTGTTAGCACCCACAAACAAACAGTTATGCACAGAAAAGTATGTATCCCCCAAGACAAAAATCTGAGGGAGAATATCAAATGAACAGAAAATATGGTATCACTTTTGTTTGAGATGAGCCAAAGGAATGTTACAAAAGTTTGCAGTTAAAACATTGTTAGCACTGCCACCTGCAGGTGAAGTGAGCGTGAGAAAGAAATTGAATTTGATGTTACAAAGAGGAGACAATAACGAATACTTTCTGTTCTGTTGATCTCTATAAATACTATTTCTAGCTGAAATTCAGTCCACTTTTCAAATCATTCTTTATATTTGCCATTATGTAAGGGAGATTTTATTGTATTCTTATTGGTAAGGGGAATGTAAAGATTACTTGGCAGCAATTCTCATTGTGGATTGGAGTTCAGATGCAGTTTGAAGGTGATGCCTGGCCTTGAGAACCAATGCTGAAACCTGAGGAGACATTTCAACTTCAATTTTAGTGAGCTCCATCAAAAGACCCAGGATGAGAGAGTTAAAGTTGGAGTCTCAAAATCACAAGATCCCATGACTTTCATGCCATGAAATAAATCATCTATTGCTACCCTAATGATTGCAAAATATGGGCCTGAATCCAGCAGTGAGACTACTCAGGTGAGTAACCCTCATGGAGGCTTCTGTGAGGATTGGGGGAGCATGTTACAGAACAGCTCCTCCCTCCCATCCCCCAGCCTCGGTCTACTAGCGTTTGCTCCCCTCTGGCACGTGCTGGGGCAGGCCTCTGGCTGATCATCAAAGGTAGGAGGATGGTTTTGAACATTTGCTGATTTGTACGCAGCCCTTTCTGTGGGCCTGATCCTGCAGGCCCTTCCATACGTGAGTGGCCTTTGTTTGTGCGACCAGCCCATTGGAATTCAGGGGGTGATCAGAGTGAGGGGTTGCGAGCCCTGTTGCAACAAATGGGCTTCTAACGTTTTGCCTGCTTGGGAATTAACCATGAAAAGTAGGTTAAGTTATTTTTAATAAATAAATGTTATGAACAGGTACAAGAAAACCCAACAAAACAACTGAATTAGCCTGAACAAAAAGGCCTATTAATATAACTCAATGACTGTTAAAATCATGCTTGGAGAACAAGAAATGTTGTTAACATGAAAACCTTACTTAATACATTTCAAATGCTTTAATGGTTTCCCCTTTTTTCTTGTATCTTTAATAAAAGTTCAGAATCGTTTATAATAGTGTGTTTGCCCTGATGCTTAGCAGGCAGAGGTCTCTACATACCCAACCCAGACCTTGTCCAACTCTGTTCAATGTTGGACAGGACAGTGACTGGGTTATGTTAACACCTTCTGACCCATTTATTTAATCTAAATGAACACAAGAGCCTGTCTGAGTTACTCAGTGAAATCCACTTAATTAACTTCTTGGAATGCCTCTGCTGTCGAACTGGAATGAATGCCAGGCAGAGGCTGAGTGCGCTGCATTGCACTAACTCTAAAGAATGAGCGAATGGTGCGCCAGGCTGTGATGTGAGACATGATTAATGTTGTTTACAAGCCTTTTCACAGTGGCTTGCAGGTGTGTGCTGGCACAAATTGCCCACCGGGCAATTCTCTCTCCCCTTCCTACTGCTTTGCTGCTCTAGTTGTTCGAATGATTTGTACAATTCTTATTTATACAGCACCGCATGGAATAGAAATGATTGTCTCTCTGCACGTACTGCACAAATCAGAATAACGACTCCCTTGGCAGGTTTCCTCTTCCGCCGGGGTCTGTGCCAGTTTAGATTCTGTTAGACATGTGATTAGGAAATTGCTCATACCTAGATAACAAACTGCTGCGATAAAGCCCCCTCCCTCTGTACAACCTAGTCCTGCTGCTGGAGGGCATGCTGCTGGCCAGCTTCTGTACAGACCAGCCCCAAGTTCATTCCTGAGCACTGCACTAGTCAGCCCAAAGAGGTTGGAAGGGACATGGCCCCACCCAATCCCCAGTGGCTGGTGACACAGAAGAGCATGTGTTATTTCCCCTCAGAAGGAAGAGTAATGCATCTACCCCACCTAGCTCCCCTGGGAACTCCAAAGTGGGCCAGAGCCTTAAAGCACAAGGATTCAGTGACTTATCTCAGATAATGAACTGCAAGCAGCCCAGCCAGAAAACAGGTGAAATTCATGGAGCAAGTGACTTGATACCAGTTCTTTGCTCAGTTACAATTTCCAGCCCCCCCAATACATTTAGCCACTTTGCAAGCAAGCAGTGACAATGCCTCAGTTGCACACATGGTGTAAATTGGGAAGCTGGGATGAGCTGAGAGAGAAAGATAGGTCCCCAAACGTGTGCCTGTATTGAATGCATGCATGTCATAGCTGCCTGACTTTCCACAGCTCTAAGCAAGAGGTCCATCTAGTGGTGAATCGTTTAGAGCATTCATGTAATGGTAAACTTCATTGGATTCAGAGTGGTAGCCGTGTTAGTCTGTATCAGCAAAAACAACGAGAAGTCCTTGTGACACCTTAGAGACTAACAAATTTATTTGGGCATAAACTTTCGTGGGCTAGAACCCTCTTCATCCGATGCCTGAAGTGAAAAATAGAGGAGCAGGTATAAATACATGAAAGGATGAGGGTTGCTTTACCAAGTGTGGGGTCAGTCTAACGAGATAAATCAATTAGCAGCAGGATACCAAGGGAGGAAAAATAACTTTTGAAGAGAGTGGCCCACTATAGACAGTTGACAAGAAGGTGTGAGTAACAGCAGGGAGAAATTAGTATTGAGAAAATTAAGTTTAGGTTTTGTAATGACCCAACCCACTCCCAGTCTTTATTCAGGCCTAATCTGATGGTATCTAGTTTGCAAATTAATTCCAGTTCTGCAGTTTCACATTGGAGTCTGTTTTTGAAGTTTTTTTTGTTAGTCTTAAGGTGCCACAAGGACTCCTCGTGGTTTTTTTTTTCATTAGATCGCTCTTCATTTGTATGCACCTCCTACCCTGCACGGTCCCTCCCTATGGGCCGTATGTTACAGGTTCTTTCTTCAAAACATCTTCTAATACTGCCTACAAAACCCTGCTCTCAGGGATGGGGGAGTGGAAAAGGCTGGGCACACCAGTGCTTTAATTCTGCTACCGCTGCACAGTTGTTTCTCAGCTATCTATCTCTGACCTACTGCTTTGGGAGACCATATTCTTGATGTTGGATGACCCTGTATTCCTTGGAGGTTTAACTTCATGGTTCACCCATTTCATGGTGCTTAAGCCTTTGGAAAGGAATTTGCAGAACAGACAGTCCTTCGTAGTTAGCTCTATACTGCACTGCTACCGCCACCAAACTCTGCCTTTCTAAGCATGACAACCTCTAGGCTTGGCAGTTCCTAGCCCCAACACCTCTGGGCGTGCTGCATCCATCATGAATGTAAAAAAATTGCTTGAGCCCCGGCATCTCTTTCATTACAAACTGAGCACTGATGACAACAGTAAAGCCAAACATTAGGCAGCAGCCTTCACTTTATCACACAATTGCACAGTGCATTTGCGGACACAATGGGAACCCAGCAAAGAAGCTTTCAAAGAGGTAAGCAGTTCTCCCTGATGGAGCCAGAGATCAGTGGAGAGATAAGAAATCACACAACCGAATACGGGCAGGATTTTCAAAAGCAAGCTGCATTGGACTGACTTGGCTCCCACTGAACCCCAGGCTAACATTCTCAATAAGGCAGATCCTCAGCTGGTATAAGTTGTCATGGCTCTGTTGACTGTGGAAGTGATGGCAATTTGCACCGGCAGAGGAATACTGCCCAGGGATTTCGAAAGGAGCAGAATTAGGCCACTACTGGAATGCTCCCACCCACTGTGTCTTTCAGTCCACTTGCCTTTGGTAACTGAAAATATAACATGTAATGCCTGCTACAGGAGAAGGGACAAAACCAGCAGGGAAAGGTCATTTGCTTTCCTGCTTCGTAGAAGCAATTACAGATCCACAGAAAAAATAGATAGGCAAAAGAGTAATTTACAGTAATAGACGATGGTGAAGTTTTCTTTACACTTCATGCTGGGGAGAAAACCCATTTCTGCTTGTCTGAGAAACACAGCATCACACAGACCCTGGGCTGCCTTAACTTCACTGACTTTATTTATATTTTCCTGTGCTGTCCCCACCCTTGATTCAGTGGCTTGGCAGCACTGGCAAGGGAAGGCAGCCCTGGGCGTTTGGGTGGGAATACTCAAGGACAATGAAAACACAGGGGTATCCAAATGTTTGTAGGAGTCCAAGGTCAGCTATTGTTTCAAGTGTATATAAATAGCCACACGCTCGTAGTAAAGAAAACGAAGACTTACTTTTTAATTAGAGCTCCTTTTCCTTTTTAGGTCTGAGGTCAGGCGAGCAAAATAAATTGTAATACAGTATAAAAGTAGGAAAGATACCAAAACCTTGGCTCCAGGCAAACCTGGATTTATCTATTTAACAAAAAAAGTTCTATACTTTGTGTCTTGTGCCCAATAGGCAGAACCCAAATTGCTGACCTGAGAGATCTGTCAAATATACAAAATGTAAATGTTGCATATCTTGAATGATTAATGTGCATTTTTAAGCATATACATGAGATGGAGAATTATTCTCCAAAATGTAATGACTTTGTAAATTCAGTTCTAAAAAATTCAGTGAGAGATCCAAGTAACTGAATTTAGAAGAGTTTCAAGGTGCAGTAGAATCTCAGAGTTATGAACACCTCGGGAATGGTGGTTGTTCTGAACTCTGAAATGTTCGTAACTCTGAACAAAATGTTATGGTGCTTCTTTCAAAAGTTTACCACTGAATATTGACTTAATACAGCTTTGAAACTTTACTATAAACAAGAAAAAAACTGCTTTCCCTTTATTTTTTAGTAGTTTATGTTTAACGCAGCACTGTATTGTATTTGCATTCTATGTTTTTGTCTTTGCTGCTGCCTGATTATGTACTTCTGGTTCCAAATGAGGTGTGTGATTGACTGGTCAGTTTGTAACTCTCGTAACTCTGAGGCTCTGCCATCTAATAATAGGTGGTGACTGTCTCAGTGATGTATTCAAAATCTTAAGGGCAGTCAACAGTGTATTCATACCTTTTAGTTCGTTTTTTAAATGTTCCTGTTATGTCTGTTCCAAGACACTTATAATGAGGGCTGGATGACTCAGAGTTTTAGTAATATGATATAGAGCTACTGCCTTCTAGAATACAAGTTCAAATCCAGCTCAGGTTGTTAATAATAACTGTTTTTGCTATTATCTGGTGGCTTCTTGGTGATGCCTTGCTGCATATTCATTACTGCAAATGGCTTGTAGTTGCCAGCCAGTTCCTGCTGACCAAACCACTACTTTCACTGACGGGGTATCTTTCTTGACCGACTAGGCCCAGATAGCATCAAACAGGGTTAATCCTTCGCTGTCTTGCCTCGTAAAACACTACAGTAATAATCGCATTACTGCCTACAGCAAGCTTACTATTGAGCAAGATGTAGTGGCACAGGACCATTACTCCACACCTCTTTTATGAAGACAGACTGTGCCTGCCAGACACACAGCTAGGGCAGTGTGAAGCCCTTCCAGTTCCACTATCTATGCCATGCCTCTTCTGTGGCAGGTGAGGAAAACTACATGACAGATTGTGAGGGGCTCAGATACTGTAATAATGGGGACCAAATAAGTACCTAAGAGACTTCAAAGGGAACAGGATTTTGCCCATTTAAATTCACATGAGGCATCAACACATTAAGGCTACGGGCACTATGGTCCACATCCTCAAAGATATTTAGGCCCCTAAATACCTTTGGGGCTCTGGGCCCAGGTATTAATCGGTACCTATTTAGGTCAATTAAATAAATCGGGCACCTTGCATCAGCATTCATTTGGCTAAGAAAAAACACATTTCAGCAAAACTGCCTCCGAATGCTGTGTAAAACTAATATCCCAGCTGTAATGTTGTTATGCAAAAAGACTGCTCCTCACTAGCACATCTTCTCCAGCTCCTACATTCAGAACCTTTATCCACATCCTGGGCAAATTTTATTTCTTTCCTACGAAAATATTTGTTTCCAGAAATTGATTTGTGGAACCAGGTTTGCCTCCTAATTTCTTTTTTGTTTTAATGAACTAGAAATCGAGCTGAATATTTAATTACCCTTGTCTATGTGAAATGATTGTGGGGACTGTTACGTGCCATTTGATGACTACACTGCTGTGATCACGTGTTACAAAATATAACAGTGTGTATTTAGCTTTCAGACTTCAAATTACAGTGAAAATGCCTTAAAAATGTGGATGACATTCATTAGATCATTATCTGCCATTATATCTTTGGTGTACACTTTAGCTTAACTCTTGCCTTTCACAATCTTATAAACTCAAAAGAGAGATCCTTACCGCACATCTTTCCTTTTTCAAGCTTCCTGACGAGATCGTTTCTGCTCGAAATCAGTGCCTGCCAGTGTGGCCTGTGAAATTTCCTGAGGAAGTAGTTAAACAGTGCTGTAAAAATGGGACAGATTTAGTGAGTAAGCGAAGTCCAACATTGTTTCCAGAGATGCCTGAATGGAGGATTGGGAAGTTCATGCAAATAGGCTTCTCCTCCTCTCTCCCCACCCCATTTAGCAGATCTGGGCCCCAGCATCTCAACTCAGAGTCTTAGGAGAGGCTCTGGCAGCACTGCTGTGCAGCAACCCACGAGGAGAACACCACAGGGTGGAGACAGAAAGACCCCTGGGTATCAAGTGCAAAGCTAGAGTCTCCCTCTTCTAACACTGACCAAGGAATTCTATTGGGGTAAAGGGACCAGTGCTATCCCCTAACACTGCTCTGCTTCTGTATCAGTGTAGCGCCTCTACTTTGAAGCCCAGTCAGCCACCAGTCCTGCCTGGCAACCTGCTACATGCTCTGTGACGGAAGCCACTGGAGGCAGTGAATTCTGACACTTGCTAGGTGACTGAGAGATCCTCCTGTAGCCCTCTCCCCATGCTGGGTGTGAAGCCAGGCAATAAAGCTCAGGGTCTTCCTGGCACGCCTGTGTGTTGCCCTTCTGGGATGCATCTAGGACAGGCTCCATGGAGGTTAGGGATCTTAGTGTCTGCATGGAGATCCTGTCAGAGGACAGTATGTACTGGGATGATTTGCAGAACTCAGGGCTGCTGGGACTGCCCCACAGCAGTAGGGTGAGGGATATTGTCTTTGGACGTGCCTCTCTTTCCAGGGAAATGTGGGAGTGCTGCATCTGCCTCGTGGTTCCCAATGGACTTCCCTTCCACACAGAGGGAGTCGGCTAGCTTCACTTGCTCCCCATTTGTGCCAGATTGAATTTTCAGGGAGAAAGATACTGCGGAGGCAGCACTCCTTCCCTTCCACCTGGTGAGAGAGTGTCCCATCCATGGAGGGCACGTTTGAGCCTAGGGAGCCAAATCCTGCAGTCCTGATTTAGACCAAGCTGCCATTAAAATCAATGAGACTGGAAAGTCAGACTTGGCCATTTGCAATGTGTGTGATGCTACAAAGGCAGAAGTAGAAAATAAGGGGCCGAATAGGTCACACTTCCATTCCAGTTATACCAGCTAAGGATCTGTCTCCCCATCTTGTACTTGGAGTGTTAAACTGCTCCTTTCACTGTCCTTTCTTTTACAGCATTTGTCTGTGGAAATGTTCATCTGAAACATTCCATTTCATAACCCTCTTTTCAACCCTCTTTTCCTTTCCCTACGCAGCTCTGCTACAGGAGGCCACGTTATGGACTAATCAGTTACTGAAAGTAGATTTTAACTGGATTCTGGCAACTATCTCATTTATGAATATTTACTGAAAATGCAGGACATAAATAAGCATCTATATTTAGGAAGTGGTGCATGAGAGGAAGTATTCTGTATTGAATGGGACATTTGAATTGCAGTGAAGCATGAAGCAATTGGAGAATAAACATTGACGTAAGGGGTGGAAAAGAATCAGAACACTGGAACTTACCAAGTGACAGCTACAGTGGCAAAGGCTGTTGTGTCTTTGCCTACAGAGAACTCTAGGAGAGAAGAAAAGGTATTTTTCTCCTCAAACTGTTTCAATCCCATTCTAGAAAGGAACAGGCTGATTGATTGCATGCAACCTTATGGTAATCTCTTGTGCACTTCTCTTAACGTACATGCCGATTCCTCAAAATAATATAAATTAAATAAGGTGTTTAAAAACATGCATTTCATTGTCATGAATTTCAGGGAGCTCAGTAATTCTGTTTTGGCAGATTAATTTGGCAGTGCCACATAATGATTTCTCAAGAGGATCATTAGAGACTATTCATTACCCTTTTTTACTTAAGAAGTAGAAGCCTAAAGAAAATAAAATGATTTCTCAGAATAAAAAATTAAGATTTAATAAAAGCGCTTTTATTAAATGATTAGGTGCCTGCTTCAGGAATAATCTGTGGGAATTTGTCAATTTCTCTCCTCGCACCACAATACAGTCTTTGCAAAGGCTCGATGAGAGACTGAGGCAAGGAATTTGGCATTTAATTGTCTCCTGCTTCCTCTATGAATTAATCTATTCCCAGAAACTCCATTCTTCAAGGCTTATTTTTTTAATCTATTGGAAGTAAGTTCATATTTTTAATATTTGATTTTAATTTGCTTAACATTGAAAATTTAATGTCATGGGCCAAACCCTGCCCAGGTCACAAGGAGTGACTCGTTTAAGTCATTGGCACTTTCAAAGGTGAGCTGGATTTGGGTCCTTATTTCTTGGCCTATGAGTTGTATACTATTTAACATACTACACTATTGGGGGCGGGGGAGAAGCAGCAGAGGTGGGGCCCATACCAAAACCCAGATACAATTTTAAGCTTGTGACCTCAGACCCATCTCTGCAATAGAGAGGTTGATTTTCAACAAATTTTATTATGAGCTTTTCAAAACAATACTAAGTCAATAACTTGAGTGCTAGCACACTGCCATTATAACCTAGCCTCCTGATATTTACAATACTATCAATTCTGCTGGGTAAATATCTCTTAATAAGAGATTTGTTAGCCAACCTCTTCCACTAATTACTGAATAACAACAGGCACTTTTGTTCCTAGCACTAGGGAATGCTTAGTGAGGTCCAGGTTTTGAATCACATCTTTGGTAAAGGTCTGCACGTGGATGGCCCCACTTGAGTCAATAGGATTACAAGTGTAAGTAACTGTTCACCATTCAGAGTAAGGGCTCCATGATCTGGCCTGGAATGACTTGGATGCTTTTTTAATTGTGAAGTATTTACTGGTGCTAAAGGTCTCTTCTGGATCATGAACTACGGACACCTGTAGGTAGGTGAAGATGAAATAAGTACTGGCAAAAGCCCTACAGAGAGAGAGAGAGAGAGAGAGTGTTGCATGATGTGGGGAAAAGTTCAAGATGGTCAGAGTCTGTTGCGTGTATGATAATTGGTTAATTTTCTAATGACTATGTAGTTATTTTATCAACTTTTTGAAAAAGAGACCAATAGATCTGAGAGCAGAGTCTTTGCCAGAGAAATCATTCCAAACACACAGATTTGAAAGTGAAAAAAATCTTTTTTTTCAAAAGTGGCTGCCTTGCATCTCTATTAATCCTGCCAAGTTTGTGCCTGAGGCCAGGCTCTTTGCCACTGTGCAGGCACCATCTTGGTGAGCGGTAGAGTGACTTTCTCTGTGCATGTCAAAGTAGTTGCATTTGTAAGTCATTTCCACTGCAAAGACCATAGCCCTATTTTTTGTTTCATTTATGATCCAAATCAAGGGCGGTCCAAATGCAGGCCAGAAAAACAAATGCAGCCCACTGAGACTTGTTTGTGTCTGCCCAGCTTCCCTGACCTTTATTACAAGGGGGAGGTTATAGCAGACTACATGTCCCAGTATGCATTTGCCCCAGCTTGATCCAAGCAGATTGCACCTCTGTGTAAAAATGCGTCAGATGCAGTCTGCTTCTTTTCTGCATCTTACATGCAACCTTTGAACTCCTCACAAGCTACCAGTGCTACCTTGGGCTGGGCAGTTTCCACCCTTTAGCAATATTACTCTCATTCGGTGGCCTTTCTTTTCTAGTGGATGACTGTCTCTTAAGCACAGCTATTGTCACTTCTGCCTCATGATGGTAAACTACAGACCTGATCCTGTTCAAACACTGGGGCTGTGCATAAAAGTAATTTGGACTACTGGCACAAGATGCAACTAGAGTCCAGCAGAGGGAGCAAAGCAAATGATTCATTACACCTGTGGTGCAATTGCTTACCTATGTGTAATCTATTGGTGTCTGGTGATGATGGAGCATGGAGGGTTCAAACAGTTTAATTTTCAACGTGTTAAGGCATGATTTACAAACTGTCTGGAATTGTGGGTCTGATATACCCTTAGAAGCGCTACCTAGTGTCTTCACTGCACAATTCACCTGGGCAATTGACACCTGGGTGTGAGTGTCCCCACTGAAGCCCTATTCACATTACTGTGTCCTCACTAGTTCTGCTCTTGTCTGTGCCCATTTTGGGGCATATCCCATGCTGCTTTGTGCTGAGACAGTCAATTGTGTCAAATATAGTAGAACTTGTCCCTCCTTCGGTGGGCGACGAGTGGATTGTGGGAAAGGCATTGGTGGACTAGCTGCACTTGAGTGATGATTTGTTTGTTTGTTTGTTGTCTGTATCCTAACAGTAAAGTCGGTGGGTTCCAGCCCAGATTAAATCAGTGCCTGGCTTGAATCTGTACACCCAAACCAACTATGCAAAATATATTGGTTGTAATTCTGAGGAAGTGAAGGAAGCGCTAACAATTAATTTTTACACTGGTTCTCATGGACACCTTATGCATTGTGTGAGCCTCTCTAATATTTCAAGGAATGAAGGCAACAATTGAGGCGTATAGTCCTTGCTATGAATAATGGTGATTGTTAAGAACAGCATTGTAGCATTTCCTCATCTGTTTTCAGTAGACCATGATCTTGAGAAAGATCCAAGTTTTGTAGCTGGCTTCTGCCTCCGTGAATAGTTGAATCAAAGCACCAGATCCAAGGTGAAGAGTGTGAACTTACTGATCCTGTTCTGAACTTTGCATCTTGAGCCCATCTCTCATTTATATTCACTTGTGTTGCCACAAATGAGCTTGAAATAAGGCTGGCTTGAGCTTTTCCCAACTCAGGCCAAACACTACGATTTCCTGAAGGCTGTAGTGCATGTTAAACTTCTCTAGCATATTTATTCTTTTTGGAAGGATTTTTTTTTTCCCCAGCCTTGGTCATTATGCAGCCTTGGTATTGTTTTAAAGGAATTGAAAGGCCATGTGTATTTGTCCTGTCTGTGGATCCTGTCATTTCTGTTAAGAAACACAGCCTGTTTGTTTTGATCATTTTTCCATGTGTCTGAGGCCATCCTCGCTGCAAGCTGCAGAACACGTACGGTGCAGTAAAAATTTATTTTCCTGATTTTATAGGGAACATGTAGCCTATAACAGTGTTTCTAAATAATAACTTCCGGTGTTTTAAAGTGTTTTAATAGACAAACTTCTAGCACAAGTTAACAATTTGTAATACAACTTCATTATTATGGACGTGCATGAGCCCTCATCCTTCACCGTTTAAAATCAAAGGGACCTCTGCAATTGGTTTCAGATGGCATGGGACCAGGCCCTTGGTGGACAGTGGACTTCCAAAATATGTTGCAGTTAGAGGGGCAAATTCTTGCTCACCTTACACATCCCACTGAAGCCATGGGTACTCCTGCAGTGGATAGGTTAGCAGGATTTGGCCCCTAACACTCTATTCACATTCCTGAAGATTCACCCCTGTGGGTAATAATTGTGCAGTAATGGTTGCAATCTCCCACTAGTTGCTCCCAAGAGTTTACTAGCTTTTTTCCTTTGGTGTGACTTCATCTCCCAATACATGCAAGGAACTAGCGAATGCCAAAGGAACTCTATCTGACAGAGCTCACCGGGTCTTGATCAGGGCAGAACTGAGCCCCATAAAAACAGCTTCCCTTGTCCATGGTCTCACTTTCTCTGGTTAGATTCTACGAGGGTCTGAGTGGAAATCTGTGAAACATTTTGGCTGGGATCCCAAAGAAATAATGACGGGTGTAAAATGGAAACATTAGTGTATTCCACAGACAAACCAGGCTTCTGACCCAAGCACTCTGAACTTTGGAGAAGTTTGGATTCATTTATTGTCTCAAGCCCATCTTGGTGTTTTCTTCTCTGTGCATAGTGCAGTGGTCTCTCAAAACCAGGCAGCAGTTATATACTCCTAACTTCACATGCTAAAGAATGTTTTAGAACTGTTGAAGACTGCCTGTGTGGATTTGATCTGTACTCAACTCTTGTGTGTCTTTAAAACATGTAGGGCTTGCAAATAATTCTTCAGCTCCAGTGCTGGGTGGGCGGTTCCATTTTTTTTTTCTCCTGATTTGTTACTGGCCATTGCTTTTACTTGGAAGAGACTTTCCACCCATTTCTGGCTAATAAATGTTAAGCACCACAGAAACTTTATGGTTCAGCACTTTGGTGGGAAGACAGGGATGTTTGGCTTGCTTACACCGATGCTCTACCTCTCTTGAGGATACACAGGGAGAGGGCTTTCTCTCTCTGGGGGCGTCAATCTAGAACCTTTCATCAGCACTACATTCACTGAAAATAAGTGGTGAGATTTTTTTTCACAAGCCATCAGTATTGGCCTTATTCTGTTGCCATCGAAGTGAATAGTAAAATTCCCACTGAATTCAAAGGGAGCAGAGCTAAGCCAACACTGAGCACGTGTGGAAATCCCACTCCATACTAGTAATAATTGAGAGAGTCAAGGCTGTCCCTAGGAGGGTGCGGGGCCTGGGACAAACCATCCCCCACTGGCTTGAGGACTCTGGGCATGGGGTTGGCAGCTGGGAACCCAGGGGTGCTGCAGCACCCCCCGGACCTCTAGTTCCTACACCCACGTCTTCTGGGACTGACCATGCCAGCCAATCACACTGGCCCACAGGGACCCCCAAAGCACAGGCCCCAGAGTGGTCGTCTCAATTTGCCGTACCTAAGGAACGGCTCTGGAGAGAGTCACTGGGTAATATTTTCAGTAGCGTCTGGGCTGCTAAGTCTTACTTTGATTTAAGTCCCATTAAAAGTGAATGGGGCTTAGTAGTGAACAGTCCTGATTTGTAAAGGTATGTAGGAGTTGCTTTGCTCAGTGGCACAATGCCTAACTGCGTTAGAACTGAAAATTGCATTTTTAAAAGTGATTTAGGCACTTAATAGCCATAATCCATTTGAGAGTTGGTGAAATTTAGACTCTTAGGTTCCTAAACCACTTTTGAAAATGATATATAGGCTCCTAAATCGGTTAGGCCTTGCAACGCTGAATGCAGCAATGCCTAAATACCATAAAAAATCTGAGTCTAGGCACCTATGACACTTGAAAATGGGCTCCTGTCTTTCTCAGGAAAATTTGAAAATTTTACCCATTATCTATCTGTGTGTGTGTGTGTGTGTAAGTCAGACCTTTGTTTTTGCATTCCTTATGTTTCATTCACAGACGTTTCTATGGACTCCTCTCCCCCGTATCTGCTTGGAGTTGCAGTGACTTTCCTTTGCTATACAAACTTTCAAAGATTTGAGGTTTTGGTGAGTGCCCCTCAGCACTGAGACCATATGTGACAGCTTAGGGGAAGAACTCCTGGTCACCATCTGTTTAAGGTCAGATCTTTAGCCGATGTCATTTGGCATAGCTCAATATTGCCGTGCCAAGTTACACCAGCTGAGGCTCTGTCCTTTAATTTGGAAAATGTGTGAACTTTCCATCTGACTAATAGCATCTTCATCAGAGAGTTTCCTGAGGAAACTGCTTGTGGTGACTTCCTTTGAATGCTGAACAAAACATGTGGGGAGGGAATCCCATGGCTTGGATTTTCAAAAACACCTAAGGGAGCTGGGCCAAGATTTTTAGAGCTATTCAGGCACCTACAGATGCAGATAGGCACTTCTGAAATCCCCAGTAGGCTCTTAAGTGCCTTTAAAATCTGGTCCTTGGACCCTAGCTCCCACTGACATTCAAACTCCCTTGGAGACCTTAGAAAATCTACCTCAGTGTCTTCCATTAAAACACTCCAGCTGAGCACTGCTCAGTAAAGGTTTATGTGGAACTAGAAAGAATTTCAGGTATTGCTGAACAGACAACACTACAATGTAGCTGCTGTTCTGACAACTCCCACTTTATACACTGCACATGGCTATGGTTTAATACCAAGGATGGCATGTTAGTATTCAAAGCACTAGCTTAGTCACCACTATATTGTTCTATCCTGAAGGGTAATCCAGCAAGATATCTTGAAGAATTTCACTAGATATGATGTTCTCCTCCAAACAAGGCACTGAAAGAGTAGCTAAAGCAACTGGGTATTCATTGGATACCTTAATTTAAGCACGTACTAAGCATCCTAGCATTGTTACCATGACAACCATCTTCATATTTCAAGAACAATCCCTTTAGCTATTAAACTACCAAGTATGTACTCATCACAAGAACATAAGAACGGCCTTATTAGGTCAGACCAAAGGTCCATCTAGCCCAGTATACTGTCTTCCAGCAGTGGCCAATGCCAGGTGCCCCAGAGAGAATGAACAGAAGAGGTAATCATCAAGTGATCCATCTCTGTTGCCCATTCCCAGCTTCTAGCAAACAGCCAGGCCAATAGCCATCTATCTAGTGCTTATCTATATCTTTTCTAAACCCTGTGATAGTACTGGCCTTCATAACACCCTCTGGCAAGGAGTTCCACAGGTTGACTGCATTATGTGAAAAATACTTCCCATTGTTTGTTTTAAACCTGCTGCCTATTCCTTTCATTTGGTGACCCCTAGTTCTTGTGTTATGAGAAGGAGTAAATAACACTTCCTTATTTACTTTCTCCACACAACTCATGATTTTATAGACCTTTCTCATATTATCTCTTTTCCAAGATGAAAAGTCCAAGTCTTATTAATCTGTCCTCAGATGGCAGCGATTCCATACCCCTAATCATTTTTGTTGCCCTTTTCTGAACCTTTTCCAAGTCCAATATATCTTTTTTGAGACAGAGTGACCACATCTGCACACAGTATTCAAGATGTGGATGTACCATGGATTTATGTACAGGCAATATGATATTTTCTGTCTTATTATCTATCCCTTTCTTAATGGTTCCCACCGTTCTCTTTGCTTTTTTGACTGCCTCTGCACATTGAGTGAATGTTTTCAGAGAACTAGCCACAATGACTCCAACATCTCTTCCTTGAGTGGAAACAGCTAATTTAGACCCTATCATTTTATATGTATAGTTGGGATTATGTTTTTCAATGTGCAGTACTTTGCATTTATCAATATTTAATTTAATCTGTCATTTTGTTGCCCAATCACTCAATTTTGTGAGATTCTTTTGTAGCTCTTCGCAGTCTGCTTAGGACTTAACTATCTTGAGTAGTTTTGTATCATCTGCAAATTTTGCCACGGTTTACCCCTTTTTTCCAGATCATTTATGAATATGTTGAATAGGACTGGTCCCAGCAGAAGACCCCTTGGAGACACCACTATTTACCTCTCTCCATTCTGAAAACTGACCAGTTACCAATCCATGAGAAAACCTTCCCTCTTATCCCATGACAGCTTACTTTGCTTAAGAGCCTTTGATGAGGGACCTTGTCAAAGGCTTTCTGAAAATCTAAGTACACCAGGGGTTCTCAAACTGGGGGTCGGGACCCTTCAGGGGGTCACAAGGTTATTACATGGGGGCTTGTGAGCTGTCAGCCTCTACCCCAAATCCCACTTTGCCTCCAGCATTTAAAATGGTGTTAAATATGTTTAAAAGAGTATTTAATTTATGGGGGTGGGGGACTCACAGATAGGCTTGCTATATGAAAGGAATCACCAGTACAAAAGTTTAAGAACCACTCTAGTACACTATATCCACTGGATCCTCCTTGTCCACAGGGCCGGCGCTTCCATTGAGGAGACCTAAGCGGTCGCCTAGGACACCAGGATTTGGGAGGGCGGCATTTTGTGGCCCTAGGCAGCAATTCGGCGGCGGGGGGTCCTTCCACGCTCAATGTCTTCTGCAGCAATTCTGTGGCGGGTCCTTCACTCGCTCCGGGACTCGCCGCTGAAGTGCCCCAAAGACCCGGAGCGTGGAAGGACCCCCCCACCGCCGAATTGCCGCCGACTGGGAGCATGGAAGGACCCCCACCTAAGGCGCCAAAAACCCTGGCGCTGCTCCTGCTTGTCCACATACTTGTTGACCCCCTCAACGAATGCTAGTAGATTGGTGAAGCATGGTTTCCCTTTTCAAAAAACATGTTGACTCCTCCCCAACAAATTATGTTCAGCTATTTGTCTGACAATTTTTTTAATTACTATAGTTTCAACCAGTTTGCTGGCTACTGATGTCAGACTGACTGGCCTGTAACTGCCAGGATCACCTCTAGAGCCCTTTTTAAAAATTGGAGTCATATTAGCTATCCTCCAGTCATTTGATACAGAAGTTGATTTAACTGATAGGTTACAAACTACAGTTAGTAGTCCTGCAATTTCACATTTGAGTTCCTTCAGAACTCTTAGGTGAATACTATCTGATCCCGGTGACTTACTACTGTTTAGTTTATCAATTTGTTCCAAAACTTCCTCTAATGACACCTCAATCTGGGAAAGTTCCTCAGATTTGTCACGTAAAAAGAATGGCTCAGGTTTGGGACTCTCCATCACATCCTCATTTAGTTTCTCCGCAATGGCCTTATTGTCCTTGAGTGCTCCTTTAACATCTCGATCATCCAGTGGTCCCACTGGTTGTTCAGCAGTCTTCCTGCTTCTGATGTACATAATAATTTTTTGCTATTACTTTTTAAGTCTTTTACTAGCTGTTCTTCAAATCCTTTTTTGGCCTTCCAAATTGCATTTTTCGATTTCTTTTATCAGAGTTTATGCTCCTTTCTATTTTCCTCACTAGGATTTAACTTTCATTTTTTAAAGGATGCCTTTTTGCCTCTCACTGCTTCTTTTACTTTGTTTAGCCACGGTGCCACTTTTTTGGTTCTCTTACTATGTTTCTTTTTAATTTGGGGTATACATTTAAGTTGAGCCTTTATTATGATGTCTTTGAAAAGATTGAAAACTTTGAAAAGTTTCCATGGATTTTACTTTTGGCACTGTACCTTTTAATTTCTGTTTAACTAACTTCCTCATTTTTGTGTAATTCTCCTTTCTGAAATTAAATGCTACAGTGTTGGGCCTCTGTGGTGTTCTCCACACCACAGGGATATTAAATTTAAGTATATTATGGTCACTATTACCAAGCGGTCCAGCTATATGCACCTCCTGGACCTGATCCTGTGCTCCACTTAGAACTAAATCAAACATTGCCTCTCCTCTTTGGGGTTCCAGATCTAACTGCTCCAAGAAGCAGTAATTTAAGCTGTCAAGAAACTTTATCTCTGCATTCCATCCTGAGGTGACATATGCCCAGTCAATATGGGGATAGTTGAAATCTCTCATTATTATTGAGATTTTTATTGTTATAGCCTCTCTAATTTCCCTGAGCATTTCATACTCACTATCACTATCCAGGGTAGGTGGTCAGTAATAAATTCCTACTGCTATATTCCTATTACAGCATGGCATTACTATCCATAGAGATTGTATATTACAGTTTAGTTCATTTAAGATTTTTACTTCATTTGATTGTATGCTTTCTTTCACATATAGTGCCACTCCCTCACCAGCACAACCTGTTCTATCCTTCCAATATATTTTATAACCTGGTATTACCATGTCCCATTGATTATCCTCATTCCATCAAGTTTCTGTGATGCCTATTATAGCAATATCCTCATTTAATATGAGGCACTCTAGTTCACCCATCTTATTATTTAGACTTCTACAATTTGTATATAAGCACTTTTAAAACTTGTCACTTTTTAGCTATCTGCCATTACACGATGTAATTGAATGGGACTCTTTTTCAGTTGACTGTTTCTCACCAGATCCTACCTGTATTTTATCATCTTTCATCCTCTCCTTACTAGGACATAGGGAATCTCCATTAATAGATCCTTCCCAAGGGATGTCTCTGTCTTAACCACGTGCTCCTCCACACCTGTCTGCTTTCCTCCAGCCCTTAGTTTAAAAAACTGCTCTGCGACCTTTTTAAGTGGTTTAGATGGAGCCCATCCTTCCTGTATAGGCTCCTCCTTTCCTAAAAGCTTTCCCAGTTCCTAATAAATCTAATCCCCTCCTCCCTACACCATCCACGCATTGAGAACCTGCTGTTCTGCCTGTCTAAATGGCCCTGCCCATGGAACTTGAAGCATTTCAGAGAATGCTACCATGGAGGTCCTGACTTCAATCTCTTACTTAGCAGCCTACATTTAGCCTCCAGGACCTCCCTCCTATCCTTCCCTATGTCATTGGTTCCTACGTGTATCATAACAAAATAATTCATAATCCAATGGACCAATGTGAAGAATGTTTGAGAAAACAGTTAACTAATGTTTGAATGTTGCTGAAATGTGGCATGAAAGAAAAAGCTACATGGGATCCAGCTGGATTTGATGGTATGATAAAAACAGGGGCAGCTCTATGTTTTTTGCTGCCCCAAGCATGGCAGGCAGGAAGCTTTCAGTGGCTCGCCTGCAGGCGGTCCACTGGTCATGTGGATTCGGTGGCATACCTGTGGGAGGTCCACCGGTGCTGAGCTATCTGCATCCCTGCCGCCAAATTGCTGCCAAAGCTGCGGGACCAGCAGACTTCCCGCAGGCACGCCGCTGAAAGCCTCCTGCCTGGCTCCCTCACAGCAACCAGTAGGCCGCCACCCGCGGCTTGCCACCCCAGACACGCGCTTCCTGTGCCGGTGCCTGGAGCCATCCCTGGATAAAACCCATGTGTCTCCAACCATCCTATCAATTGCTGAGAATTGAAAAGATAGTCAGCCATTGGGCTGGGTCTAGGGAAGTGTTGGATTTATTCCCCTGTAACCAGTATCACCTCCTCCAGCTTTCTGTATTGCAATAACCTTGGACCGGGCAGCAAATGGCAAAACAATAATCCTATCACTATCACAGCAAGAAGAAACAAAAGCACTGCCTGTGAATTTACATTTGCAAACTCCATTGGCAAACACAAATTAGTTCACAAAAGCTTCGTGCATTTAAATTCCAACACTTGCTTCCATGTCTGATAAGCAAAAACCCGCATGTGTACAGAGGTCAAGTCGAGGCCCCATTAGAAAAGCTACCCTTGTAATTTTTTCATGCTCCATGTGCCAAATAATGATCCACTTAAAATTTCAGGCTTCTCTGATCCACAACAAATACTATGAAATAAGGTGGTGGCAATAACGACCAAGAAACCAGCATGTTGTGGTGATTAAGAACTTGGGGCCAAATTCGCCACCACAGCAATGGAAAATCAGCCATAACGCTGGCTTAACTGATACACTGGGGTTATGGCTGTTTTGCATTGCTAGAATAGAGCAAAGCAGGTAGAGCACACCAGTGAATCTGGCCTTTACTTTTTAAATATTTCAGAAGAATTAATCTGACATTATAGATTTTGGGAGATATTTCCTGATCATTTTATTTATAGTCTTAGACTAAACCTAAAATCCCCATAATTTTGCTTGTAAAAGTATGGAGAAATTCCCCTCCACCTCAATTAATAATAAAAACAGATTCAAAATACCCTCTCTGTGTATTTGTTTACTTGCTGGGAGTTTGATTATGTAAAGTTTGCCAATTCTGGGCTGTCACCGCTGCAGCCTCCTTGAAGAAAGATTTCATGCTGTCAGGCATGCTTCTGAGTCTACAAGAACCATCAACCGTGTCTGCCATTGAGACGATATAACCATGAGTCCAAGCCCCATCTGCCTCTGCAACCTCTCACTTTGGACTGCAATGAGGAATCTCACAAACAACCAGATGTCTGATCGCTTCACCCTATTGACAACGCTAAGTGTTCTTTCCTGTAAAGCCCTGTTGTTTTTTGTTTCCAGTCTATCTGCTCCTGGTTATCATTTATTAATTTTAAATGCCTTTCACACTCATCAGAGCAAATATGAATCTCACATGAATGAGATGTAACAACCGTGAAACATTTGCACGGTCGCATTATCGCATGTTATAGTTCTATGCGCTAAAGGCAAACTGAATGCAAAATGTTATTTCCATTTCTATTAGGAGATGAAAATAATTGGATGTGATTGCAGATTACTGTTACAGGCATGTACGTATTGAAAAGCCTCAAAGAGCATCCTGTTACAGTTAATGGGCTGCATTCATACCACTTCATGCTGTGATGGCATCATATCTCACAAATTAAGCAGGATCGAGGCAGATCATTACCTGGAAAGACGATTTCAGAAAAATGCACAGGTGTTGGTAATACTCTTTGCTCGGAATTGGTATTAAACCAGTACCCCAGTGAGGTGTTAGGGGACCAGTTAGTGTCTGTAAAATGCTGTGAGACCCTCAAGTAAAAAGAAGTACTCAGGATTATATTATATTATAAATAAAACAGTGGAGTATAGGTTTGCTAATTCTACAGGATTGTCCTGGAGTCTCCAGGAATTAAAGATGAATCTTTAATTAAATAAAATGTCATGTGATGAAACCTCGTGAAGTTTGTCCAACCAAAATTGGTAACCCTAATGGAGGAGTGCATTTTTTAAGAGGCTGCTGTTTGGGAAAGTACATCCCATGGTTCTGAAGGAATTAAAAAATATAGCAACTGAATGAAGCGAGACCAAACAAAGACCCCAGATCTGAATGCCTCTGAACATTGACGAAGTTCAGATCCAGAATTTGTGACTCAGGCCTGCCATGATAAGTGTGCATACAACTTTGGTGGCCTGCCAAAATTTGCTGAAAATCAGAGTACCAGTGTATATTTTCCCACTTCAATATCATTCTGCAGAAGTATGTACTGAAACTCTCTGGCCATGTTTAATACCTTTAAAATGTTTGAACATTACAGCTATTAAACAAGATTTCTCCCCTTCCTTTTGTTGAATTTAAAATGAAAGCTAGATAGATTCTTGTTTATGGTCTCTTAGACTCGGCTCATTTACTGCCAATGCCAAAAATGATGTCATTTGTTTAGTAAGAGCCTGACTCTCAGAAATGCCAAATGTAATTAGAATCTTTATTTTCAATTGCATGTCACAAACACTCATGGTGAGAAATTTTTTTTTAATCTTTTGAACTTTTAGACTGCAGGGCTGAGCAAATTGGAGTTTTCCCTTAGAGGGACATTGTCAGAAGTTTCAATCTGCCATGACAGAAATACTTCACACTTTATTAGTAATTGTTCTCTGGATTCTGAAAGTTTATAAACTCTGAGAAAGGAAAGTGGTGACATCATTAAACATAACTTCTCTGTTGGATAAGAAAAAAAAAATAAACCCCTCAAACTGCAGAGGTTGAGCCAGATTCTTTAGCCTGCTCCAGAATGTTTATGCCACACTGGTGGAACAAAGAGGGCAGGTCAAATCCTGCCAACTGAGAATGCCTCCACTGGTTTAGAGCCATCAGAGCTGGCTCCTATACTATCTGTGACATTTAGGCTGTTTCTATGCTGGAGATGTAATTTCCAGCTTGTGTAGACATATCCATGCTAGCTCTGATTAATCTAGTGCACTCAAAAGCTGCAGCTTTGTGGGTGGTGGGATGGGCTAGCTGCCCATGTACAATCACATCTGAAACTCTAGGTATGTACTCAGCAGGGCCCACTGTGACTACACTGTGACTTTTAGCATGCTGGCTTGATCAAACTGGATGTGGCAACCATCTCATTTAAATACTGGAATGGGTTACGTAGGGTAGGAAGATAAGGGAATCTCCTTCCTTGGAGGTTTTTAAGGCTTGACAAAGCCCTCGCTGGGATGCTTTAGTTGGGGACTGGTCCTGCTTTGAGCAGGGGGTTGGACTAGATGACCTCCTGACGTCCCTTCCAACCCTGATATTCTATGATTCTATGATTTGCAGACACCCATTCACCTCTCCTGCACTGGTTGCTGCATCAAGTGAAAATTAGACACCACAGAAAATCTGGACCTCTGAACCCAGTGCTGAAATCTATACTCTGACAAAACTCCCATTCACAACAGTAGGAATCTTGTCAGAATGAGGACAAATTTGAGCACATTGGGCCTCAGTTCAGAAAAGCATCCAAAATAGGTGGATGCTTATTTAAAATGTCTTGGTTCTACTTTGGCACAGTTTCTGTAATTCACATTCTCCATTTCCACTGCTGAATCCATCTGGAGCCTCACTGCAGTCAGTCTGGCCAGGATAAAAATACTGTAGTGGCGGTTTGCATCTTTAGCAGCAGGGGGCCTTGGGGCTAGCCAGGCCTGTTCAATTATCAGATCCATCTGGGAAGGTGTCAGGTCATTCCTATAAAGGGTTGAGAGAAGTCAGCTGAAGAGGGGATCTGTGGCTGGCTTTTTTATGAGGGGAGGGAGGCGGTCCAAGGGGAACGGCCTCTGGGTCACTGCAGCCTGCTTTGGTCAGGAGAGTTGCATAGCTTTTGTTCAGGTGTCATCCTGCGGGGGTTATGTTTGAAGAATAAAATCATGTCCTGAAGGAGGGGCCTGAAATGAATTTGGGTGTGATGTTAGTCCTTCCTGGGAGAGACAGGACAGCAGCCCTACTAATACCATGATAAGTACCTTTCTTAGTATATTTGTCTCATTCCAATCAAAATCAGCTAGGATAAAGTTGCACCATAGATCGCTCCCATTGCTTCACTGGAGGTTCTACTGCTTATTTCTGAGCTGTGTCCGTGGTTAGATTTGGCTCAATGTTTCTTAAAACTTACCCAATGTTTTCAGACATCATAAGAAAGGCTCCAATTTTATTCACGTCAATTTTTGTTCCTACTTGAATATTGCCTATGCATAGGCCCAAGAAGATAAATGTGGGGCCCTGGTACACCATATTGGCTGGAGCCCTACCCCCTCCTATTTTACCTTATGTATGCAGATTTTAAAGATGCTTGGGGGGCCACCCTGAGCTTGGGGATGGGGTACAGTTGTCCCCTATTTTTCCCCATCTCAGGGCTGCCCGGGGGGGTGGGGGGGCAAGTGGGGCAATTTGTCCTGGGCCCTGCAGGGGCCCCCAAGAGAATATAATATTCTATAGTATTGCAACTTTTTTTTATGGAAGGGGCCCCCAAAATTGCTTTGCCCCAGCCCCCCTGAATCCTCTGGGCAGCCCTGCCCCATCTTGCCCACCCTGCTTGTGCAGAAGTGAAAGTGAATGGAATACAGATTGATGCAGTGACTTGTTTAATGTTCCTACCTGCCATGGGTGACTCTTATCTGGACTGGCCAAGACTACTGAGGAGGTAGGATTAAGCCCATTAAGAGCTAAAGGACCATTAAAAAATCAGGCAGAATTTTGATACACAGAGAACATTTACTTTATGGACAACAAGAGTAGCAGCTGTAATAACAGTGACTAGCTGTGATGATTTTGCAAATGTGGTGTGACATGGTGACAGGACAAAATATTGTGGGGTACAAAGTGCTGAACTCAAGAGATCAGGTTTATGTAAACCTCCTGACCCCTACATGAGTGTATTTAAAAAAAAAAATGTGAGCAAAACCAGATTTTTAAACTGAAACAAAAATCTTCTTCTATTAGTCACTTTAAAATACAATTTAGGAGGCCAAATGCTTTTTAATTCTAGCTGCTAATGCAGTAAAACAAAGAGGGCTGCTCCCCCTGCTTCCACCATCCCATGTTTGACCCACTGAGGTGAGCATGTAAGCTTTGGTTCCCTTAGCAATAGCTATGTCAGGTACATTGAGGCCTGCTTTCCTAAGTCACCATGACAACTGCCTCAGCTATGTGTCAGTACATGGTGACACTACCTGGGAGAAGAACCCATTTGGAGGGAATCAGAGAATATGTAGGAAAGTAAAATGGTGCTTGAACAACATACTCTGAGTAATACCACTGCTAAGCTGGGATGAAAAAAGCCCTCCTTCACCCACCCCCCCTTCCCCAAATTAAGGCTGAGCAAAACACTGTTTGTTTGAAATGTTTGCTCTTTGGTTTTTTGCTTTGTTCTCTTCCTGCTTCATTGGATACCCTGACTGAAGAGAAGGGAGGGAGCCTGACTAAATCTGACTGAGCTCTCTTGGCATGACTGATTTTCTTGGACTGTTCCACAAGAGAAAAATCTCAACACCTATAAGCCATGATTCAGGAAAGTACTTAAGCCCATGCCTAAAGGTAAATGTGGTCTAAGTGCTTTCTTAGAATGCTTACCTGAATTGGGGTCTTAGTCAGCAAGTAAAGAAGTTTTGGGCCCAAGTTAGTAAGCTGTTGAAATGTCAGTCTTTCTCTTCACAGCTAGAGGAGAGGCAGTATTGCCCAATGGATAGGGCACTAGGCTGGGACTCAGGAGACTTGGGTTCTATTCCTAGCTCTGGAACTGGCCTACTAAGTGACCTTGGGAAAGGTCACCTCTTTGTGTCTCTTCCCCAGTCTGTAAAATGGAGATGATATTTGCTCCTTTGTAAAGCTGTTGGAGAGCTCTGGGTGAGAAGTGCTATATAAAAGTATGCTGTGGCCACTACTAAAAATTGCCAAACGGGTCATTAAATACTTCATTTAAATCACTCCTTTAAGGATGGAAAAGTCATTGTCTAAAGAGACAATATAGAATAATAAATTAGAACCATGCACTAAAATCAGAGAGAAAATATCTGAAATTCTGTAAATCCATTAAAATGTCGGAGGGAGAGGAAGCCATAATGATTACAGAGGCTGATGAACTCATATGCCATAGAATATATGAAAAAATAAGTGTGAAGAATGCCGTTAAATCTTGAGTCCTGTGATCCCACAAATATAATAAAGAGCCTCTGATGACTTTAGAGAAGCACTCCTCTGATAGATTGGGGTTATTTTTGCTGAATGAATTGAAAGCAGCACTTTCTATAACACATGGGGAAAGTAGCAATGAGATTGTTTCAAACCCTGGGCAAGTCACACTGTTAATAACTTTTGTTTTCACGACTCACAGATACTGAATTGTAATACATTTGTATCAAACAGAAATAAACAGTTTTGCAGCAAAATACTCCTAATGTTTCCAGTTATTATGAGGCCTAGACAAACCCAATGCCATTGCCTTCCTCTTTACAGCAGGAACTGCTTGATTTCAATGTATATTTGCTCTGCTTTTACCTGGCAAACAGAGGGAGGATTAGAAGCAAATACCTACATCATCTTTGATTCCTGCCCTCTTTCATGTAATCTAATCTGATGCATTTTGCTATTTAATATATGTTGGGGGGAAAATGTGGAATCTAAGATGGATTATTGCTGATGTTTTGGTCTGCATGGAATCCTAAATTGAATCATTTTGTACTTTTAAAAAGGTGGCTTTGGGGTTTTTTTATTCTTCAACAAGGATTGCATCCACACTTTCAGCTCCTAGCTGTACATCTTTTTATTTGGGCAGAGTTCAGACTAATGCTCATAATTAGGGCCCTACCAAATTCACGGCCATGCAAAACTCGTCACAGACCGTGAAATCTCGTCTTTTGTGTGTTTTTAGTCTATACTATACCAGTTTCATAGGGGAGATCAGCATTTCTCTAACTGGGGGTTCTGACCCAAAAGGGAGTAGTGGGGGCTGTCACAAGATTATTTAAGGGAGGATTGTGGTATTGCCACTCTTACTTTTGTGCTGCCTTCAGAGCTGGGTGGCTGGAGAGTGGTGGTGGCTAACTGAGGGACCGGCTCTGCAGGCGGCAGCCCAGAAGTAAGCATGGCAATACCATATCATGCTATCCTTCTGCACTGCTGCTGGCGGTAGCTCTTCCTTCAGAGCTGGGCTCCCAGCCAGCAGCCATTGCTTTCCAGCTGCCCAGCTCTGAAGGCAGTGCTGCCACCAGGAGCAGCGCAGAAGTAAGGGTAGCAGTACCGCAACCCCCCGCTACAACTACCTTGCAACCCCCCACAACTCCTTTTTGGGTCCGGACCCCTAGAGTTACAATACCATGAAATTTCATATTTAAATGGTTGAAATCATGAAATTTACTATTTTAAAAATCTTATGACCGTGACATTGACCAAAATGGACCCTGAATTTGGTAGGGCCCTACTCGTAATCAATCTTACACTATTGGAGTACAGTTACATCGAGGTTAGATCTGTGCCTACAAATAATTTTGAAATATGGCCTGCCTATGTCTTAGATCCAAAGCCTGTGTTCTTTCTTCATTCTGAAAGCCTCCCTGAAACTGAGAGCTGACCCTTTAAGTTGTAAGTTATTGAAAGGAAAAGTGAGGTCTATAGAAAGCTTTTGTACACATTTCCTGGGTAAAATTAACCTGCACAGGGAATGAGAGCACCTCCTTACTCTCTAGTGCAAGCTACTTGTTCCAGATATAGCAGCAAGGAGAAGGGAGCAACCTTGGCAGGGTCACAGCATCCGTCTCTTTTCCCCCCAGGTGTAGGCAGGAAGTGCCAGGGACTGGGTGGAACTTTGACTCTGTTCCCTTACAGCACTCCAGCCAGTGCTCTTTAGCTGGCAGGATGGGGCCATACAGTGTTCCAGTCATGGGACCCCACAGCCCAGAGCAGGGAAAAACCAAGAGGAAGAGAGTGACTCAGGCTGCGTCACAATGTGATTTCCAGTCTGCTCCTGGGGCAGCATGTTGTTGTGTAAGAGGCCTCACAGGGTTTGTGGCAAAGTCACAACGTACACCTATGGTGGGAGGAACCTCAGTCCCTAGATTAGAAAGGAAAGGGGTCAGGATAACCCTGTTCTTTAGAGCAGAACTGAGGAATATTGGAGAAGAAATGTGGGGAAGCTACTCTAGCACTCATGACTTCTGTGGGCTTTGCTCTGTGGATACAAAGAAGCCTTCAGTCAGTGATGCAATCACATTAAAATACTGAGGAGGAAGTCCAAGTGAAAAATGCATTAGTGCTAGAATTGCACTGAGGGCAACCCTAGACTAGAAAAATGTTGTCCCCTCTTAGTCCCCCTCCAGTGGTTGCACCTTTGATTTCAATGACTGATGCTGTCAAACCAGCGCCACTCATCAAGATTATATTATTTTTGCTTCTTAAAAGACAACTTAGGGGCAAACATATCTAAATAAATCCCTCTGACTGGCAACTTGGTACTGTTATTCAACTGAATATGGTAATGAGACATATTGTGCAGTAACCAAATAGGTGAACACACAATTTTATATTATCAAAACAATGGGTTTTGGCAGTGTGTGTGTTAACAAGCCAGACTTCTGACAACACAAATTGTCCAGAAAAGGAAAAACAATGTGCCTTTTGAGGTGCACAGTGCTCCACCCCTGAAATTCACAGCAGATATGATTTAACAGAGAGATAAGCCACAGCTAGCCTGGAATCCGATTGCTTAGTGTCAAGTAGAAATCAACATCCATGTGAAAACAATGCCAACTTCTTAAGATAAGGGCAGCTATGAACTGAATGAAGGCAAATGCTGTTCTCTGCTTACATTTACCATTTGAGTTGAGGCCATTATGTGTATAATGAGGCTGAAAAACCATGAGTGTTAATCAGGTTTTGATAACTTAATATAGAGTGTTTTCCCTGCAATCATTCATGGCCATTTGCAGATAAAAACATCTTCCTTTTTTAATCAGTGTTGTACAATGAGAACAGTTTATTGTAGAATGTTAACAACTTCCAGTAAATAAAGATATGTAGAATGAAAAAGGAGCTATTCAAGCTGCATCGTTCCTCTGACAAGTTATGAAGCTATTTCATCCTTGAGCACAAGAACTAAAACATAATGGAATCCCTACTGTGTGTTTTCATGCCTGCCAGGACATAAAGAAGCATAACAAAATGTTCAGTGTGCCTCTAACTATTAACTTGGATGACCAAGGAGGCCAATAGAAAACAAAGGCACCATGGGAAATATTTGTGATGGGGAAGGGGGGAAAATGAAAAGGATAAGCGATGAAAAATTGAAGATTCTCCTGCAGACATGCCACTGCCAATGAAATAACATTGTGCCCTTTGTAATGGAAGGCAATCTGGAAATAGTGCATCAGCGAGTTTATTTATCTCTGCTACACGAAAGAACTTAAAGGCAAGATTCACAGAGAGACTAATGATTTCTTGTCAGAGGAGCAGATACAGTATTTTAAACAAATAACTGGTGAAACTACTTTGAGTCATGTTATTGGCCCTTTTGCATGGAGGGGAAACGGGGCCTAATGTTGACTTGGAGCCAAATTCTGATCTTACATGCACAACTTCTTCCGAAATCAATGCTGGCATCCACGGGCAGAATTGTACCCTATGTCAGCATGATCTTGCACAAAAACAGTGGGGTTAATGATACAGAGAGTGGCCATCTCCCTCCTGCGCATAGATAAGAATCCCAATGAAGTGCCTGCAAAGAGGCTTCTGTGGGATCAGGAGATGGGAACAGCATGCAGCAGAGAACTCGTAATTCTCCACATCTCCATGCAGCGTCCAGTCAGGATCTATGAGAAGGAATCCACAGCCCACTTACATGAATATGGATGTTAACACTCCCTAGAGCTATTTTTTTCAGGCTGTCCACATATTCAGACAGATGAACATTGTATCATTTTACATTCTGTTCCCAAGAGGAAGGTTCTCTTTGCAATCATAAGGGCCAGAGACCCAAAATTATTTTTTAAACAAATACTTAGATTTTGGAGCACAACCGGGCAGCTTGCTGAGCTGACTCAATTCACCCCCCTGTATGATGATATGTTTCCACAAGGATACTGGTCAGAATAATAAAGTTCTACAGAGAGGTACCAAGAGGATAAGATGTTCTTGCTCAGCACCTTGTGAGGAGGCAGTTTTCAGAGGAAATATTCCTAGAGCCAGATGTGTGGTTTTAAGCCAGAGTTTGGGCAATGCAAAGGGGCTGTGCCACAGGGGAGTCCCCGGAGGAATTCATGTTGATTCAGCTAGAACTCCTCACGGTCCTCACCTTTGAAAAGAATGCAACGTGCTTTCCCAGCTGTTCTGGTTGAGCTCCACTTGTTGGCAGTGTGGATGTGACCAGGAGCGCCGCCAGCTTTTTTGCTGCCCTAGGCAGCGGATGGTCCCGCCCCCGAAATGCCGCCTCCAACAGAGGTGGCAGAAGATCCCACCCTTGAAATACCAATGACAACTGGGGCGGCCGAAGATCAGGCTGCCGCGGTCGCCACCTCCCAAATGTTAGCGCCCTAGGTGACCGCCTAAGTCGCCTAACGGGTTGCGCTGGCCTTGGGTGTGGCTCAGTCCTCTCACCCCAATTCCTTGGTGGTGATTAGTGATGCTAGCCTAGAACAATCCTTGCTCTCAGGGAGCATCAGGAGTGCATTGTCACTTGCCCCCATTTAGGGAAGCAAATGCCTCATGGCCTCTTCCCCAGACTCCAATGCACTTGTGCACAGCCAGCTACGTAGCAAGAAGTTATTTAATAATTTCAGTCTGCCGCAAACAGAATAACTTTTGCAAGACAATCCCCTCCTTTCCTCTGGGATTAAGAATTCTACTGGGAAGGCTCAGGTGCCTGACCACACTGTGATCTGTCTTTTGAAAGAGATGCCCTGTGTCTCCAAACACTCTTGCTTCTCTAATGCAGGTGTTTATGTGGTGGCATTCTGCCATGATGGCACAGCAAAGCTTACTGTCCTGAAGCTTTCCTTTTGCTATAAAAGAACGCCCCCAGACCCCAAACATTAGCACTCTAGCATTATGCAACATGGCATCAGATCAAATGGCAAGCATGTCATTAAAAAATACACGAGCAAAAGCCGTGTCTAAAAGTTGTTTGCAATACAGTGGGCTCCCTATAATTCACTCCACCACATCTGAACTCCACTCTATGCAGCATTTTAACATACTTCTTCACTGCTAACTTATTCTGACCATGTTAAGTAGACACAGATTTAGTATTGCAGTGTGCAAATGTTGTGCATTAAAATGTTGTATTAACGTAAGGCTAAATCCTGCAGCCATTAATCAACCCTTATTCAGGAACAAGCCAAGAGGACCTTTGCCTACATAAAAATTGTATGACTTGGCCTATAATATATAATCATCTCAATTACACCACATAACCCTATTGAACTCAATAAATTTTACGGACTCAAAATGGTTGCACGGGTATAAATTTATGATGGAATTGGCTGTCAATATTCAACATATTTCTTTGGAGCAAATTTATCAGTGGAATCCAGCCATCGTCCCTTATTGGCTTTTCAGCTCTGATCTGTGGGAGGAGGCAGAAGGCACTGCTGAGGCCTATGTTCATAGTGTAAATAATAAAAATAAAAATGAAGAAGTCTGAGTCTATAGCCACCCCCAACAAGAAACTAGTCCATTGCAGAAGTCCAACCTCTTCTTGTACTCAGAAGCTAAAACGATACTTCTGGATTTGCAAAACAATAGAAAAAAAACCAACAGTTTTCAATGTCTAATGTGCACCTTGGGCCTGACTTCCTTCTCACTTTATACCAGTGTAAATTAAGAATAATTCAGCTGGAGGCAATAGAAGGATACTGTTGCAAAACTGATACGAGTGAAAGGTGAATCAGGCCCATTATTTTCAAAGTACTAACCCTCATCTAAATGATCAGCATTCAGCTCCTGAGGAATTCAAGAAAAAACAAGACCACATGTGTGCACAGCCCTACATGTCAGAAACAGCAAAACTCAGGAAGTGCTAAAATAGTTATAGTTTACAAGTATCAGAGGGGTAGCCATGTTAGTCTGAATCTGTAAAAGCAGCAGAGAATCCTGTGGCACCTTATAGACTAATAGACGTTTTGGATCATGAGCTTTCGTGGGTGAATACCCACTTCGTCAGATGAATGTCAGTATAAATGAAAATAGTTGTACAGAGATGGGCATTCCATTTTGCAGAGGATTTCAAAATTTGTCATTCATCTGACGAAGTGGGTATTCACCCACGAAAGCTCATGATCCAAAACGTCTGTTAGTCTATAAGGTGCCACAGGATTCTCTGCTGCTTTTATAGTTTACAGTGATTCCGGATGTGAAGTTGGCATCTTTGGCTTAAACTCATGGTTTTGAAATGCAATATCATTCCAGGGTGTTTGACAATGACTTCTCTACCCTGAATGTACCCTTGCTTCAAACTACCTTTTGTTTCATAATACAGGGCCAAATAATGCAGTCCTTACTGAAAGCCCTATGCTTCCCTTGATACAAGGCACAGAGGAAACATGGGATGATATCTCCCCACATGGCAGATTCAGAATGTGTGTGTTTGGGGGTGGAAGGGAGCAGTCACTCTACAGCATTATCTACCCTGTATGGGCCAAAGGAAAACTTTCTGCAGATCTTTGCATGATCATTTTCTTTAGGTAAGTGTCAAGCAGGTAGTGGGGATAGGACCAGGGAAAAGCCACCCTACTCAAAAATTTTCACTGTTTAATAAATGGTATTTCCAATAGATTTTTGAGGCAGCAGTGGCTAATGCCAGCATGAATACTTTGTGCTTATGAGGAAAATCTGAATGTTCTTTGCAAGCTCCTTATGACTCTTAGGCTCTTGTTCTAATAATAATTTTTTTCTGCCTTTTAAAAATAATTGTTAATGTTCATAAGATAACAGAAGCACATCAGTCATGTTAAAGGCAGTTTTCACATTCAGTTTGTAGTTGTGTCAGTATAAATGAAAATAGTTGTGCGGAGAATGGGCATTCCATTTTGCAGAGGATTTCAAAATTTGTTCGTGTTCATTTCATAAACTTTGAAATTTTCCAAAGGAAAATTTAAATTCCAATTTATTTATTTTTGGTTCAGAGTGACTAAAATCTTTCGGTTTGGCATAACTGAAATATTCTTTTTTTGACTTAAAAAAAAACAATTTAAATAAGCCATTTCAACAGGAAAAATCAAAATGTTTTGTTCCAATAACGTCAAAAAGTCCATTTTTTAAAATTCAAAATGAAATTTTGGCAAAATTGACATGATTTTGCAAAATGTTTCAATTTCAACAGAACTGCATTTTCCACTAGAAAATTGTTCCATCAAAGTTTTTCCTAACAACTCTATAAAGGAATTTGTATTTGATGACTTCTGATGACTGTTTTAGCTCTGATCACTGCATTGGTGAATCAATCTAAGTGTATTAATGGTTTTAAATGTATCGTTTTTAATAAAAAAAATGGTTTGCAAGTCATTTATTTGAGTAACACAATCTTGCATACAACATTTTATAACAATGTTTAATTACCTTCTTTCCTTTTTGTTTTGTTTGTTTTAATTAAAAACCTAAGGATGACTGGAACTTGTGTTGACTAGCCTTCAGACTTGATTCATTCATTCTTCTTGAGATAAACAACTGGTCCCACTAAATTACGTAATCCAATTGTGTTTAGAAAAATAGATGCAACCAAACATTCCCAGACATCAGTGTTTTATGTCAGAATAGGGTGTTCAGACAGCAAGTGTGAAAAATCAGGATGGGGGTAATAGGAGTCTATATAAGAAAAAGACCCAAAAATCGGGACTGTCCCTATAAAATCGGGACATCTGGCCACCCTATGTCAGAACGTGAAACACTTGCAAATAATGATTTCACCTCTGGATGTAGAACCAATTCATTTGAGTTCACACATGACATGGGAATTCATAAAGACAGATTCTCAGCTGGTGTAAATTGGTGTAACTCCATTGAAGTCAGTGGAGCCAATTTAAGCCAGCTGCAGCTCTGGTTCAGAGTCTCTTAACAACACAAGCTTTTGTCTGTGTTTGAAGTAAAAGCAATTGAACATAAAAGCCAGAACATGCTCTAGTTTTATTAAAAATGATGACCACTAAGAGTGTATAGAACTAGAGAAAAGATAGGGATACACACTCATTCATTCATTCATTCATTCACTGCTTATAAGACAGCCTCTCACTAATAGATAGTAACAGTGTGATAGCATCAAGGAAATGCGCAACACATTCTGTGGATGGGTGTTTTCCTTAAGGGACAGTATGATGATTTGGTTTATCATTTTCTTCAGAGAGGCAAAAACTTAATTCTTATTTGCTTGCTTGTCAGTTTATTGGTCTTGAAAGTAAAAGACATTTTGCCAAAACAAGCTCATTGGGACAGATGCAATGCCACCAGCCTTAGGAGCCTGATACAGCAAAGTACTTAATGTCAGTGGGACATGTACTTAAGCATATACTTAAAGTAAAACATGGACAGATGCACTTTACTGAACAGAAATGAGATTTCTCACATCTAAGCACTTGCTTAAATATTTTGCTGAATTAGGGTTTCCAAACCTAACAGCTCTGAAAAGAAGACTATCTCACTAATGAAAGTTGGGCTTTTCTAGTTAAATTTGTCTGACAAAGGGTGCAGGTCACTTGTTTAAGTGGATATGTTGGAATAACAAAACCATTACTAATACTAAAGCCTGAATGTGTTGTGCTGTGCTTTAAGAAATACATCTGCGAGGCTTACAATTACAATTGCTGCTAATTCCTTTTTTTTCTTTAACAAAATGCAAGATCTTTAGGTAATAGCTCTGAAGGCTGGAGGCACTCAACACCAGGCAGGCTAGGCACACGACAAATATTACATGGGCCTCCACGCACTGGTTTTGCAATGAGCTTTAGCTCAGACTTTGCAGGACCAAGGAAGTGGTTCACGCTATGTGCCGGCTGATCTCAGACCCCTCTGCTGAATTGGTAACAAATTAGTGCCAGTAGTAGTGATAGCTTCTGTGATGAGAAGCTAGATTTAAACCTCCAATGCATTTCACATTGAATAGATTATGAGATAACGTTCCTGTGGCTATAATATCCACATAGGATCTCCATGAGGGACTTAGAAGTAAACACCTTCATAGTCCCTGAGCCATCCAGTCCTCCATAGCTTGTAAATTCTGCTTTCTTAATGGACACTAAACCAGTGGAGGATTGACGTAGGAAAAATCTGCTCCATCGCTACTTCTCCCACAACATGCCTGTCACACAGGGGGAGTGCAGAGAATAAAAAAGGGACAGAGGCACGGGCCTGCCTACAACTCAGTTATTCCTAACAGGGAATTTCTCCATGCTGGGGATATTCTCTGCTCGGAATTTGTTGCCAGGTTGCATTGCCTTTATACTACTTGAGTGTTGTAAAGGAGCCATAATGCACAGGACAACCTGGCCCCAGATTCTTACAAATAGTGGAACAAGTTTAGGCCTGAGCTGCATATATGTACTGCAGAGGCCCCAAACACCACAGAGCGCAGGGGAGCACGGGGGGAGGATCTGATTCTCACTCCCCACTGAAACAATGGAGATGCTATCCTACAGTCCCACGTCATTGGAACCACGGAAAGGCATTCTGGGATGGGGCATAGAAGTCATCCGCACATTTTAGCACACAACATGCACGCTGATGCAGCTTCATCTTCCTCCATCCTGTGCAAATGAATCCCCCTACTCCAGGACTAATCTGCATGAAGGATTACAGGGAGGGGTTCAATTTAACACTGTTTTTGCAAGATTAATGTATCCTGTTTACAGGAAGAGCAGGGTAAACTACTTGGTCTAGACCCAGATTTTGACCCAAATTGTTTAAATACCCAAAACTGTTCACATTGATGAATTTAAATAATCTGCGATGCTTGCAGACAAGAATGTCTGATGAGTGACACCAGGTAGAAGTTGTCTTCAAATGCGTCTGTCTAATTAGTATTGTACAAACTAATATATATTATTAATTATAATTTTTTCTCCTTTATTTACCAATAATCTTCAAAATATGGCAGTCAGAGAGTACAGAATTGGAATAATGATACTACCTTTACTTGCATAGTAGATAGGTGACAATAGTATGTGGTTTATGTTTGCTGTACCATATTATTAAACACTGAGGACCAAAATGTGCTGTTATGCTCATGCAACCCCCATTGACTTAAAGGCTTTGTGCAGGGTGATTGAATATAAATCTTAATATGTATCTTGCATATCATATTGTGGCTGTTTACTAATGCACAATCAAACCTGGGCTGCAGAAAGGCAAGCAAGGATTGATTTTAAATTGTTTTATTGTGGCCTTTTCAGGAATATCACTTTGGGTTACCCAGGCTGTAATATCTATTTCCTTCTACTGATTCTAGAAAAAGAAAAATGGCAGAGTTCATGATGTGACTGGAACACTTCAATGGAACTACGTCTGCTTTATGCATATGTAAACCACACACCTCCTGGGTGTGGTGCTCTGCCCCTTTAATGGCACCGAGACCACTCAGAAAGAGAGTTAAATGAGTCTGCGCTACACCCTTAGCTGACAGCCAGTTGGCTTTTAGCTCATACTGTAGAGCAGTGGTTCTCAAATATTAACAACCCGTGAATCCCTTTCACTAAAATGTGATATCTCTTGAATCCCCTCCTAAAAATGAATATTTCCAGGGATTTAAGTTTAAATCTCCTCAGTGTGATGCTAACAACCAACAAACTAGAAAATGGGAAGATTCACTCACCTCTCACTGAAGCAAAACAGCAGTCCAGAGAGAATGACTTAGTATCGAATTACTGAGGCACCTTAACGCTGCTACATTGACTACAACGTGATTCCGGCTGGTTTGAGGCGCAAACACCTTTTCTTCTGTCACCAGGTCCATCCCTAGGGGGGTGCCCCATCAGGGACAAATTAGCATGGACCACCCCCCCAGGTACAGCGTGGCCTCTTGCTCACTCTGCCCCTCATGCCACCCAACTTCCCCTGTCTGCCAAGGACAGGGGTCCAAGCTGCCACCTGCGCGCCTGGGGTCCCAGCTGACTCCCTGCCTGCAAGGAGGCTCAGGCTTCTGGCTCCACACTGGGGTCTGGGCTGCCGGCTCTGCACTCTGCGGGGCTCATACTCCTGACCCCTGCTGACTGCTGGGGCTCATGCTGCTAGCCCTAACTGCCAGCCCCACTCTCCATGGGGCTCAGGCTGCCAGCCCCAACTGCCACGGGCTCAGGCTGCCGGCCCTGCGCTGACCGGGGCTCGGCTGCTGCCTCCGCAACCGGGTCCCACCTGCTGCCTCCAATGCTCAGGGTCCTCTGGCCGCCATTAAGGAATCTTTTGGTGAACCCCCTGTAACATTGTGCCAACCCCAGTTCACAAACCCCAGTTTGGGAACCACTGCTATAGAGGCTCATGCACTAAGCTCCAGAGGTCCCTGGTTCAATCCCACCCGCCAACAACGATGTTACATTTACATAAAAGTACAGTTAGAGAAGCAGTGCAATCCAGTGGTTAGAGTGCAGAACTGGGAGTATGGGACAAGGTTATAGTTTTACTAACTCCAGCTCTGCCACAGACTTGCTGCATGAGCCTTGGGCAGGTCACCTTCTCCATCTGTGCTTCATTTTCCCTATCTTTAAAATGCAGATAATAATACCTTTCTCACCAGAGGAATGAATTAGTAAATGTTTGTCAAGGAGTTTAATATCCTTGGAGGAAAGATGTGCTGGAAGTGTCCATTTCAAAGCATACTACTCTCCATTGTATTAAATGAAAATTGAAAGGCTGAAGGAAGAAAATCTAGTATGTTTAGCTGTATTAATATTATTTGCACAGAAACATTACACAATGTGACTGGTTTAACATAATGAAGATTAATTAAACTGAGGTGTCTCTTCAAACAACCTTTAATGTGCCACTGTTAGTAATAGTTTCTTAGTGTAGATTATAATAATTAATGAGTATTTGTATAACAGTGTAAACTCATTATAGACTTGTGGAATCTCTCGCACCTGAAGCTCATTGTTCTTATCTGACAGTGAAAGCCTTGCTGGTGTAAACAAAAATCATTTCACATAATCCTGGCTCTGAACAGTCTTATCCCCGTTAATAGCTTTGGTTGTTTGTTATTTGTGTAATTTACAAGTTTACACTGATTTTGTAGCATAACAGAGATGCTCAAGTTGCTGCACTAACAATTTAAAGAACATGCAGTTAGAAATATACAAGATATTATATAATAAAATATAAATACAGTAAAATAGTAGCCAGTGAGGTCAATCATAGCAGTTCTAATTACCCAGTGAGCATGGAGGACCAATATGTGTGATAAGTGCTTAAGCACTAGACGGAAAAGAGCCTTATTGCAGTGTTTCTCAAACTGGGGTCATCGCTTGTGTAGGGAAAGCCCCTGGCGGGCCGGGCTGGTGTGTTCACCTGCCCCATCTGCAGGTTTGGCTGATTGCGGCTCCCACTGGCCGCAGTTTGCTGCTCCAGGCCAATGGGAGCTGCTGGAAGCGGCGTGGGCCAAGGGACTTACTGGCCGCCGCTTCCAGCAGCTCCCATTAACCTGCAGCGGTGTACCGCGACCGTGGGAGCTGCAATCGACAGAACCTGCGGATGGGGCAGGTAAACAAACCGGCCCAGCCCACCTGGGGCTTTCCCTACACAAGCAGCAACTCCAGTTTGAGAAACACTGCCTTACTGTAATTGTTAAGGCCTTGTCCTCCATTCACTTAGTGCCGTGAATGATTTTACTTGCCAGAGTAAGCGTTTGCAGCTGCACAAGTTGGCCTGGGACCCTAGGTACGTACTTAGGTGGCTAGCCCCTGCTGAAGTCCATGCTGCTACACCTTCACTGCTATTGGTACACTAGCTTGCTAGATTAAAGCTAGTTCCAGCGTTTCTACATGTGCTGCCATCACACATCTGACTGCAGTGCAGATATACCCAAAGCGTCAATATAGCCATATAAGTACACTGCACCTGGAAATCACCAAAAACTCTGTTGTAAGCAGGATAGGCAGCCATTTCTTGTTCAACACATTTCCCAAGAGAGAGCATATACTTTCCTAGAGACTTACCTTTTGTTCTTTGTTCTGTAGTCCTTTTAATCTAAAATAAGGGTCATTTAGCCCAAAAGTATCTATTTACAGGGAAACAGAAAACAAATAGTCAATACATTTGAGAATATCACCGTCGGTTCACAGTTTGCAAACAGGAAAAAAAAATGCACTGAACAAATCATTCATTGGGAAAAAAACCAATAATTTCTAGTAACAATATGATTTAATCATTTTTATGTGGATTGTATGAAAGACGCCGAACAAAATATGGCTACATTGTACTGGAATTAAGGATATTATTTCAAGATGGAAGACGGAAACAAAAATAAAATTGAAGGATAACTTTTCCACAAGTCTCTAAAGTGGGAATTTGAACTCTTTCTCTCTTACACATAAACACAGATCTCCCAGCTTAACTGCCTCTGCTCCTTTGCTGTGGAGTATGTGTTATCTGATACCTCAGTTCTCCCAGCAGGCAGGGGGATACTTTGCTTAGGGCTCCACCCCTAGCCTCTCTGTCGCCAGTATGAGAGAAGAGGACAGAGAAATAGAAATCACTTGGAAAGAAACTAGAGAGAAAAAAATAAGTGCAGAGAAACGGCAATAACATTTTCCAAGGTAAAACTGACTTTTGTTCATGTGGTTATTTTTTCTACAACAGTGCTTCTACTCCTTAATTGGTTAAATTCTGAACTGTATTTTGGAGAAAGGGAAGGAGATTTTCTGCAATGGCATAAGTTCCTAAAAGTTTGCAGATTTTACTGTTTAAACTGTGATTTGTACTCTTTTTAGGCACCTCAACAATGCAGCTGAGGTCTAAATATGTGCCTGTGAATGTGGAATCCCAGAGATAGTATATGTTAGCAAGGTCATTGCTGTTAACTTCTGGGATTCCAGTTAAAGCATGAAGTGATAAAGATTTATTTAATAACAAAACTGTAGTTATGTAAAATTCCTGACATCCAGAGTGGGTTTGGAATAATGCGGAATCTAAATATAGAGACGTTCGAGTCTTGTGCTGAAGCATAGCTTTTGAAAACGGATACGAAAAGATTCGCGACTAAAAAAGATTTTGTTTTATCGGTTTTAGGAGTTCTATACCAGCTGGTTTAACAAATTGTATAATATTTTACTCTTCAACAGCTTTTAGTCTAATCCAAACACATCATTCCGTATTTACTACAATGGGAAGCAATTAATGTAGAAAATATATTACATAATAACACATGCTTACAACAAATGAAGTAGTTTGTATATTTTAAATATGATCTAAAAGTGCCTTGAGAACCCAAAATGTCATTCTGTAGAAGATGTGTGCACTGTAATTAGGGTTGTGAACTATTTTGGTGACACAGCCTTACATGGGGCCCATCTAAGCATCTGAAGCAAAAAAGTTTATGAACTTTTAACTTTCCCTCTGTAATGCCAAATGTAGAGGAGTTTAAACATCAGTACTTCCAAACAGAGAAATATTTTCACCCAATTTCTTGCAGCATTGTAAAAAGCATCTTAAATTTAAAAGCTATTTTTCCCCATGTATCTCTTTTTTTTAAATACTTGCCTAATAGAGCTGTTTCAAAAGGGGAGGGGCGGGAAGGGGGGCACCACAGGAGAAATGATGAGAAGACCAATTTTTGGCTTCTTTCTATGAAAACTGGATTATTACCTTCACGGTTTTTCTTCACTTGTTTGTCAGGCAACATTTCATTTTCATCTCAGTAAATGTCCCACTTCAATTTTTGACTACATAAAAAGCTATTTTTGTTGCTGAAAATAGCCGGAGTGAAAAAGAAAGCAAAATGAAAGTAATTTGTAAAATGTGTGCCTAAAAGTTGCAAAGGTTATGCTCCACTTTTACTTTCACTATTACACAAAATTTGATACTAAAGGGAATTGCATTTGTTTTTTATTCTAAAAGTATTTGCTTATATTTGTGCAAAACAGAAAAGCCAATAACATTTTTGCTCTTTTTCAGCGGTTTCATTTCCTGAGATAGACATTAGTGTACTTATATTTGCAGATTTTGATACTGGAGAGAAATTTATTAAAGCAAACCACAATCTTTGCTTAAGGGTTAGAAGAAATACAGTTGTGTCACTTTCTGTGCAAAGATACATTTAAATTCAAAGGGCCCTAATTCTTGATCCTTAGCCTGGTTTTGCACCTGTGTAACTCTAGGGACATCAGAGGCAGGGGCGGCTCTAGGCATTTTGCCGCCCTAAGCACGGCAGGCAGGCTGCCTTCAGCGGCTTGCCTGCGGAGGGTCCGCCGAAGCCGCAAGACCAGAGGACCCTCTGCAGGCAAGCCGCCGAAGGCAGCCTGCCCGGCGCCCTTGCGGCGACCGGCAGAGCGCCCCCAGTAGCTTGCTGCCCCAAGCACGCGCTTGGCGTGCTGGGACCTGCAGCCACCCCTGATCAGAGGAGATACTCTATATTATTTAAATCAGGATGAGAGGAGACTTTTGGTTCCTGGGAATATTGACATCACTAATTGTACCACTGTCCTGATGAATGGCATATCATAGTAATGGCACTGGAATATTTTGTCTTGCCGAATCATTTGGGTTGATAACTAAAAAGAATTGCGTATGCATGTTTATGGATGGAAGGTTGGTTTGGTCCTTTTTAGCACTGTTTATCTTTAACATTACTCATTTGCTTGTAAGATAAAGATATAGATATATCCATATGCTTTCTACTTGCTCTAGATTGTTTAGTCATAAAAGCCCACCATAAAATGTAAGTAGGCTTGACAGTTGCACTCCCTGAGAGCCAGAAGTATCTGTGTAATTAATGGATTGAGAGTTTAGCTGTAAGCATCATGTCTGCACATATGTACTGTGGAGTGCATTAAGGTTATTGGAACAGATATGACAGACTACCATAAATACAGCTATAAAGTGTATATTTTTGTGGGAAATATTCCTTTGTTTTAAAGAATGAAATAAGTTGGTTTCACATATTAAAAAGAGGAAAACTTTTTGATCTCTGCTGCAGTGTAAATCTGCTCAGTTACATCCAAGCGTCTTCAGAAGGGTGGGTGTAAACCCAGAGAATTTGGCCCATTGTGTGAGCAATGTGCTGTATTTCCTATGTTACCACTGTTTAAGGCTCAAAATAGTTTTCCCGTGGCTGTGGCTGGGCAGCCACAAGGACAACTTTCAGTGCATAGCTACTGTCAGATGTTAGCCCTAACTCTGCAGCGGAAAGTGGACATCCAACTCAGCGTTTTGTCAACAGATTGCTGTTATTAGTATGATGCGGCATGTTAGACCTCCCCACCATCCCATATATGGAATGTGTCCCACCCAGATGTCAGACACTTTCAAAACTGAGCATGCTCAGGAAAGTATATTGACATTTGGGAGTGACAACCTTTCAGAAACTGACAACATCCCTGTAGCCAATAACCTTGGAAGTTATACACACTGGGTTCTGTGCGAGACACACAATATACTACACATTTAGAGGAGCCATAAGGTATGCAAGTTGCTACTTTCACTGTGAGGTCGATAATGCGACATCCAGTGTCCAGTTGCTGACCTTGGTATATTAGTGAATTTGCACAAAGCACAAAAAACCACCAACGCTTAGCAGGAGCACCACGTGAAGGTTGTTGTCTTGCTCCCAGTATGCAAGTGAGTAAATCTGTAGTGACTTAAAAATCTGTCAGCAGAGCTTAATTCTTAAATAAATAAAGAAAAAAAATGTGATAATGAGCTACCTGAGTATAATAATAGGGTAGGAGTTTATAGTGATGTGAGATTAATTTCCCTTGTATATTACAGTTTTGTATAACTTCCGTTTCATGATCCAGCATTTCTGTTCTCAGTGCTTTAGAGCACAGGTTCACAACCTGGTGGACACAAACAGCTCCAGGTGCATTTGTAACCACCCTCCTATTCCTGTATAGAAAGAACCGCTGATTTAGAGTTAATAAGAGTACACAGTTCTCTCAATGAAAGCTAAAAGGAGTGTAAAATGAAGGATGATCCATGCAGTGAGCAAAATTGGATAGATATTCCGAGGAATCAAGCAATTTTAAATTCCTTTCTCTGGTATTTCCTCTATGAGAGTGTTTTATTTTGAGTTAAGGAAATGAGACATTTTGTCTGCGCTTCCAGGAAGTTTTTCTCCTCTTCAAGGACCACATGCAATTAATTTTTGCTCCAGCAAGATTCTTTCTTTAATGGCAGTTAGATCATGCTGTAATACAGAAACTTGAAACAGTATTCAAACAAAGGGTCCGCTTGTTGGTAGCTTTTTCTGTGACCTACTCTGTCCTTGGTCCTCTCCACATTTCAATTCCCGTGGCTTTGATTAGTATTTTTATGCTTACGACTTCCAATCTACTTTTCTACCTCTATCTCTGTTCAATCTTGCACTTTCACCACCTTTCAGATGTATCAACATGGGTAGCTCATCGACAGCTCATGCACTTCCTCTGTGTTCTTTTCAGTGCGGAGAAGACCACTGGTGCTCAACTGAGAATAGTCATATTAATCTTCCCATAATGTTGCCTGTTTATAACATCTTCATTAATATATCAGTGTTTGATCGCGTGCTTGGTCCAAGTCATTTTTCCAATCAATTAATAATAAAAAGTTTGTGGCTTTAACTTTATTCATAGATATAACATTAGCTTTCCCTCCCCTGATCTGCAACCTCATTTTAATACCTAGTTTCACACATCTGTAGCATCAGCACACAAGGACATCCTTTCCCTTACTGTTCAGTGAGCTGTGTCATTTGGCATTCAACATCAGATCATCAGCAGGGGGGCAATGATAGCACCAGTAATGTGGAAATGCTGTCTAGTAATGCAGGCAAAACTATTTCCTGGGTTTTTTTTCTCCACATGTGGATAGGTCAGAGGGACATAACAGAACTTTTCATAATGCTCCAACTAATTTTAAAAGGAGTTTGTTATACTCTGTGATTCTGGTCTGCAAGAGCATCCACAGTGACCATTCTAGAACTCAGGGGCCATGTGCTTGATAAGATAATATCTCATAGTAGCCCCTAATTCACCACAGATCAGTGGTTAAATGTTTTACTCCATATTTTGAAAACACTTGTACGTGTGGAGGGAAAAAAAAGTCTAAAATATACTAAACCTCTGTATTTATTTTCTTGCTGGGAAGTAGCTACTCATCATGTATTTTGCTTGTTTTCATCAAGCAGTGAATCATGGAGTTACCTGAAAAGATGAAATGGATAAAAAGAGGAACAGCAGCTCCTTCCCTACTCCTTAAGCTCTCCTCAAAAGTTGGTCCTATTCCTCTGCACAGATACCTAAAAAGTGACAGTTCCTCCTGCCCACCATAACATTTGTAGATATAAGTGATATGTTTGCCCTGCCCATCTTTGCCCTGCCCTGTTCCCCTTAGCCAAAACAGAGATGGATTGTTTCAAATTCCTCTCCCCTCCCTCTTTTTACGAAACCCCTCCCTCGCTCCTATTCCCTAAATAGGCAGCAGTGAGAGGGAGTATGCTTGTAGATTCATAGATTCCAGGGCCTGAAGGGGGCACTGGGATCATCTAGTCCAGTGGTTCTTAATCTGGGGTGCACGCACCCCCTGGGGGTGCGAGATGCCCTTTCTAGGGGTGTGAAACATACCAGATTTTATTAGAAGGTAAATCACCAAAAACACAAATTAAGCACAGGCACAGTAAGTACAACTACTTTGTTTCATCAAACCTATGTATTTATTAACATTATACATTTTTAATGATTACTGTAATATACAAATAAAAATATATCTAGGTTTAAGGGGTGCGAGAACCAGTTTTTAAGGTTTAAGGTGATGCAAGAACATATTTTGACTTTTGATAAGGGGTGCGAGAACATATTTTGAGAACCAAAGGGGTGCAGGCTGCAGTAAAGGTTAAGAACCACTGATCTACTCTGACCTCCTTTATAACACAGGGCAGAGAACTCTCCCAAAGTAATTCCTACAGCATATCTTTTAGAAAAACATCCAATCTTGATTTAAAAATTGTCAGTGGTGGAGAATCCACTATGACCCTTGGTAAATTGTTCCAATGGCTAATTACTCTCACTGTTAAAATATATGGCTTATTTCCAGTCTGAATTTGTCTAGCTTCAACTTCCAGCCATTGGGTCATATTATACCCGGTGATGAGCTGTCAAAATATTAACAACAGGTTCCCTCCTCCTCATCTCACGAGGCCGTCGTGCCGCCCCCCCGGGGACTCCTGCCCCCTCCACCCCACTTCCTTGTCCCTTGACTGCCCCCTGCCATGCCATCCAACCCCTCCTTTCATTTCTGATGGCCTCTTGAGACTCCTGCTCCATCCAAGCACCCCTTCCCTCTGTCCCCCCTGGGACCCCTGCCCCTATTCAATCCCCCTGTTTCCTGCCCTCTGACTGCCCCAACCTCTATCCACCCCCCTACAACCTCCCGAACTCCCATGGCTTCTTCCAACACCGCCTCCCTGCTCCCTGTCCCCTTACTGCGCTGCCTGGAGCCGCTTTGCCAGGTCCAGGCTGCTTGGCCAGGGCTGGGCCGGGGCCGGGGCCATGGGGCCCAAGCCAGGCTGGGGGCACTCGGCTGGGGCTGGGACCAGGCCTCGCCATGCCTCCCTGGAACCCTCCTCAGGCTCCCCTCCCGCCCCAGCTTACCTGCCTGCCTGCTGCTTCTTTCAGGCTTCCCCCGAACATCTGATTCGTGGAAAGCAGGGGAGGGGGAGGAGAAGAAGGGTGGAGCATTCAAGGGAGAAGGGGGATGTGAGCTGGGGCTGGGGGCAGGTTGGACAGCTGCCTGAGCCTTTGTTAAATAAAGCCCTTTTAGAACCGGTTGTCCCGGAACAACCGCTTCTAAATGGGCTTCTAAATTTAACAACCTGTTCCAGCTCACCACTGATGATACCTTTCTTTGCTAGGTTTAAGGCCTATTATTCAGTATTTGTTCTCAATGTACATATTTGTAGAATGCAATCAAGTCACCCCTTAACCGTCTCTTTGTTAAGTTAAACAGATGATTGAGCTCCTTGAATCTGTCACTGTAAAGAATGTTTTCTAGTCCTTTTGTCATTCTTGTGGCTCTTCTCTGAACCCTCTCCAATTTATCAGCATCCCCCTTAAACTGTAGGCAGCAGAACTGAACACAGTATTCCAACAGCTGTCGCACAAGTGCCAAATACAGAGGTAAAATAACTTCTCTACTTGAGATTCCCATTTAGGCATCCCAGGATTGCATTTTGGTCACAGTGTTGCATTGGGAGCTCTTGTTCAGCTGATTATACACCTTGACCCCCAAATCTTTTTCAGAGTCAATGCTTCCCAGAATAGAGTCCTGTATCTTGTAAGTGGGGTCTACATTCTTTTTCCCCTGATGTATATATTTACACTTAGCCATATTAAAACCCATACTGCTTGCTTGCGGTCAATTTACCAAGAGATCGCTCTGAATCAATGAGCTGGCCTCTTCATTATCTACCACTCCCCCAATTTTTGTATCATCTGACAACTTTATCAGTGATGATTTGATGTTTTCTTTCAAGTCATTGATAAAAATGTTAAGTAGCATAGGGCCAAGAACCAGTCCCTGTGGAAACATCTGTTTGATGATGATTCCCCATTTACAATTACATTTTAAATCCATTTAATGTGTGCCATGTTAATTTTATATTCTAGTTTTTTAATCAAAATGTTGTGTGGTACCTAGGCAAATGCCTTATAGAAGACTTAAGTATATTTCATCATCAGTATTACCTTTAGCAACCAAACTTGTAATCTCACCAAAAAAAATATCAAGTTAGTTTGAAAGAGTCTATTTTCCATAAACCCATGTCAATTTGCATTAATTACATTACTCTCCTTTAATTCTTTATTAATAGAGTCCCAAAACAGATGCTCCATTGTCTTGCTGGTATTGATGTCAGGCTAACAGGCCTCTCCTTACCCAGGTCATCCCATTTACCCTTTTTTAAAATTGGCACATTGGCTTCCTTCTAGTCTTCTGGACCTTCCCCAGTGCTCCAAGACTTGTTGAAAATCAACATTAATGGTCCAGCAAACTCCTTGGACAGCTCTTTAAAAACTCTTGGATGCAAGTTATCTGGGCCTGCTGATTTAAAAATATCTAACTTTAATAGCTTCTGTTTAACATCCTTCAGACCATACTACTGAAATGGAAAGAGTGTTTTCATCAGCATATGATGAAACTATATTTTCCCCCAAATACAGATCAGTAATATTTATTGAGCACATCTACTTTTTCTGCATTATTATTGATAATTCTACCACTTCCATCTAGTAATGGACCAATACCATTGTCAGGATTCTTTTTGTTCCTAATATATTTAAAAAGCTCCTTCATATTGTCCTTAACTCTGGTTGTCATAGAGTTCTTCTTGTGCCCCTTAGCAATTTTCTACAATTCCTAACTTCTGATTTATATTCATTGCTATCAACTTCCTTTTTCTTCCATATGTTTATATATATAGTTGCTTTCACCTTCCCTCTAAACCAGGTCATTTTTTTAACCAGTATGGCCTTCCTTCTTAGGTGGCTGATTGCGGCGTTTGGGGCATCCAGTAAGGTGCTCTTAAATTATTCCCAATTATCATTTACATTTTTCTGATTAAATTCTTCCTCCCAGCTGATTTAGCTCATAATTGTTTTCAGCATTATGAAACTGGCTCTGCTAAAGTACCAGGTATATATATTACTGGTATGAATTTTATTCTGCTTGCACAGTATAAATGTGATCAAGTCATGATCACTTGTACCTAAGGTTCTGTGATCAGTTCTTCTTTATCAGTTAGGCCAAGAGCTAATAAAAAAGTCTTTTGTGTTGGCTGCAACCCTTTTTGAGTCAGGAAATTGTCATCTACAACCTGTAGAAAATCAAGGATGTTTTAGTACTGGAAGCATGAGACCTCCAGCATATGTCACTCATATTGAAGTCCTCCATGATTACATAGTTTTTTCCCCCTACACAGTATATACAGGCATGTAAGGAGGCAGTCATTCAGTTCCCATTTGTGATTTCGTGGTCTGTAGCAGACATCAACTTTAATACCCCATCTTGTGGTCCCTGATGACTCAGAAACAGATAATTCCATTTTTGATTGCGTGCCACGCCCCCTCCCCTTTTGTCCACTCGATCCATCCTAAATAGTATATAGCCATTGATTTTTACAATGCTATCGTGTATCCTTCCACCAGATTTCAACTAAATTGAATTTATGCTCATAAATGAGATTCCAATCTCCCCTATGCTATCCTATCCTCCCCACACCTTTCTGATTCTAAGCTGAAGTGAGGAATACCCCATCCTGACTTTGCAAGAATCAACCTGTTATTTAACATGGTTGTAAAATGGTTTAGAAGATGTGTAATGAAAACACGTTACTGATTTTTGAACTCCCCCTCTCCCCCTGCCATCAGCAGTTTAAAAGTTCAATGTAAACATGCAGTCATTTTAGGAGTCACAGGAAGGCCAAGTTTTTATAATTCAGTAACCTTTTTGTAGACAGTTTCTTTGCAATTCAAACATCATATTTCGTTATCAAACTGCTAGTTTCCAGCCAAACGAAAAGAAATGCAATGTTCATATTCAAAATATGAAGAGAAGATCAGAATAATATAATATGAGATGTACATGTTGCTTCTAATAATTTGGGACCTGATTTTATCATTGATTTCAACGGGCTTTGGATCAGGGCCTGTGGCATTGTATTAATAATAAATATTAATAATATTTTTTATTACTGTAGCCCTAGTCATGGACCAGGACCCCATTTGTGCTAGGCGCTGTACAAACATAACAAAAAGACGGTCCCCAAGTTAGTTCCAGTGTGAAGGGGGCATAGACTGTATTATATGACTGACGGATGATTTTAAGAGACAGCTGTCACAGTAATCTGTCCTCTTTACTAAGACTGGAGGAATTTATTAGCAAATGGAGCTGAGATCATCAGAAAACATTTGCCTGAGTTTAGGAAGCAAGAACAAGTTTTTTATAATTGTGCATTTGCAATTGCCTCTGCATAATCTGGACTCTTAATTACCGACTAAATGTTCATATGACTAGATGTTTAAGTAGTGATTTCCATGCAAATTACTACAATTGCATGCCTGCATTTCTAGAAGTCTGGGTTCATAAGTCTGAAAAATAATAGATCAACTTCTTTTTGGAATTCAAATGGTTTCTGTCAACAATACATTCAGGGTGACTTGAGCCCACTTGTTGCACGTTTTATATTAACCTAGTTATATTATTCATGATGGAAGTTCTGAGACATAGGCAAGAAGAAAACATATTAAGTATGCTCTACAGATCAGCCCATCTGATCTAAATTGATACATACTATGTCTGAGGTGGTCTACTATTTTTTGTGGCAGTGCTTTTGTAAGGGCCTTAAGAACATATAAAACTTGAATTAATGTTTATAAAATGTCATTTCTATCTCCCTGTTGACTGGAAGGAGGTAGTCCAAGTTCCTATCATTTGGTCTTTGGACATTTTTTTCATTGAATAATTTTTGCCTCTACTGCAAAACAAGGAGAGAAACTTTCCCCTCACCTGCTGGAATATATTCACCATTGGCTTGCTCCAAAATATTGAGGATACCCTTCGAAATAATACTTTGCCTTCAGAGATGCTATGTGGTTCAAGCACTGTGCTGAAGGCCACCTTCTCTGTAGGTTTAAATTAAGAATTGCACACTTCTTTATGTTTTGTCTCTGCCCTTCACTCCCCACCTTAGAGTGCTTTAACCTTCTCCATTAGTAACAGGACTCTGGCATTTTTGTACAACATACACATGGTAATTCTATTGTATCTTTCATCAGGCTGTGTAAGACTGTGTTAAGTGATTCTCCAATACGAGTACATTTTGTTTCATGGAGACATGGTTGGCACATGAACACCACCTAAAATGCCTGCTGCCTATTTGTTATTCACTTTATTAATTAAGCTAAACAAAAGGGTTGGAAAAGGCCCAGCTTTTTTGTTGTTGTTGTTCCATTTTCAGAGGGGTTGGCCAAGACAGAACAATTGTTATCCTAATGGCTACAAAGGTGATGATGCAGCTCCATTCAAAGAGCTATTCTGCAGAAATAAGACATTTTATTTTTTTAATTCATACTTCTAGCGATCATAAAGTACCTCCATAGTATTTTGTATTTTATAGTTTAATTTCTGCAAAAATAAATATTAACATATTATTTTTCCAGCTCTGCATTGGTGCAGAGATGTTGTATCAAAAGGTGGTTGACTGCGTTCACTGGCTAAACTACCTCTAGCTTTTTTCTCCACACTTACTAAATCATAATAGAAATATATGCCTGGGGAATTACTTGAGTCCTCCGTGGGTGTGTCTACACTGCCGTTAAACACCCCTGGCTGGCCCATGTCAGCTATTTGCTCCTGAGGCTTGCGCTGCAGAGCTGTAAAATTGTGGTCTAGGGACTGTGCACGGGGGGAGGGACCCAGAGCCTTAGCTCCAGACAGAGCCCAAACATTGCCATTGCAGTTTTACAGCCCCACAGGCTGAGCCCCACAAGCCCAAGTCAGCTAACATGTGCTAGCTGTGGGTGTTTATTTGCAGTGTAGACATAGCCTGTGTCTGTCTAGTCACAACATGCTGGGAGAAATCATTCTGCTGAAGTCTTCTGTTTACACTAGACATAATCCTGAGCCACAGAATTTGGATCTGGATCCAAATTTTTCCAAAGTTCAGGTGTTTGAATCTAAAAGCATAAGTTAGGCACACTGCAGAGGCAGCAGAATGACATAAAGTTTAGTTTGGTTGTGTTTTTGATTTAGTTCAATTTCTAATTTACACAAATAAAATGTGTGGGTCTTTTTCGCTTACTGGTACATACTGTAATGCTCATATTTTCCTGTCTCTCTAACTCTATTTTCTAATGAATATATAGTACTGTTCTATGAACGTCTACCTTCTTGTGTTTCCCTGCAATACTCTAGCAGCTATTGCGTTGCTATAGTTCTTCAAGAAAGGTGTATGTCCACTTACATTTCAAGGAAATAAGAACAAGAAAAGTACAGGACACAATTTAATTTTATGGGACACCATCCCACAGTTTTGTTTGTGGTACAATAATTACATAATGTATGATTCTTTATAGCTTTATTGCTTGGCAATATCCTTTTTTTAAAATGCTACCAAACATTTCTTAGTAGCTCCTTATTAGATTACAGGTAGGGCATTCGGTAATTTAAGAGAAGTCCTTCATCCACCGCAGTTTTACAATACTGAACTTGCCACCAAAAAAACACAACACAAACTCCTGAGCAACCTGGGCAGAGAAGTTATGGTCAAGCCCTGCTGGCTACCCATTTGCACTGAACAGTGTTTCATCCATGATGGGAGCCAGTGCAAACTCTCAGAACCAGGATTTTCCAAGCTCTTTGGGGTAAATATAGTCCCTGCTTTTGGGCTTGGAAGGGGAAAGCACCCAGCACGCTGTGGGCTCCACCAGAGTCACAGCCTGAGACTAGATGTCTGAATAGGGGGGAAGTATGAAACACTGAAAGGCTGAGATAGGAGAGTTTAAAGTAGAGTAGGTGGAAAAGGTGTCTTCCCCCGACCCTGGCAAATAATTGAAATAGGTAATTTTATGGCCAAACTTCATTTTGGAAATACAACCATGATGCTCCTGAAAGTTGTAGTTTGGTTGCTGCATGCTCCATGATCACACTACATCTCCCAGCATGTGCTATGGGCTCCCCTCTTGCTGAGCCACAGTGGTGCTTCACGGGAGTCCCTGGCCCCACGGGATGCATCTTGTAGCCAAGCTGGGGAAAACATCCCATTGAGAAGGGAATGAGGCAGCTGAACGACATCACCCCTGGGGCACCAGTGCAGCATCTTGAAATTGAAATGTTCTATTTTCACCCCCCCCTCCTGTTTTGTCAAAAATCCAATTTTCTGTTGAAAAAAAAGTTTTGGTGGAAAATATCCACCCTGCCGAAGATAAAGACTTTTGCCCTTCCCCATCCCCCTTCAGCTCCCCACTTGTCACCCTCCCTGCTCTCTGCACTGACCCCAGTTCCTCTTCAACACTTCCCGCATCCCCACTTCCTCCCAACCAACACCCTGCTCTCCACCCTAACCCTAGCTCCTCTTCAATACTTCCTACATCCCCACCTCCTCCCACAGCCCCCCTCTGTCCCCCACCCTGCTCTCCACCCTGACCCTAGATCCTCTTCAACTCTCCCCCATCCCCACCTCCTCCCACAGCCTCCCTCCCCCATAACCTCCCTGGTCTCCACCCTGAACCCAGCTCCTCTCCAACACTGCCCCATCCCCACCTCCTCCCACATGCCCCGAACCCCCACCCTGACCCTAGCTCCTCCCACACTTCCCACATCCCCATCTCAACCCACAGCCCCCCAACCCCCACCCTGTTCTCCACCTTGGCCCTAGCTCCTCTCCAACACTCCCCCATCTCCACCTCCTCCCACAGCTCCCCAAGCCCCACCCTGACTCTAGATCCTCTTCAACTTCCCCCAATCCCCATCTCCTCCCACAGCCCCCTCCACCCCCAACCCCCTCCTTGCTCTCCACCCTGCGCCTAGATCCTCTTCAACTCTCCCCCATCCCCACCTTCTCCCACAGCCCCCCCTTCTGCCCCCTAACCTCCACCCTGACTCAGCTCCTCTCCAACACTCCCTAGATCCCCACCTCCTCCCACAGCCCCCCAACCCCCACCCTGCTCTCCACCTTGCCCCTAGCTCCTCTCAAACACTCCCAAATCCCCCCTTTTGCCCCCAACCCCCACCCTGACTCAGCTTCTCTCCAACACTCCCTACATCCCCACCTCTTCCCACAGCCACCGTACATCCCCCAACCCTCTCCCCGCTCTCCACCCTGACCCAGCTCCTCTGGAACACTGCCCCATCCCCACCTCCTCCCACAGCCCGCCTACATCCCCCAACCCCCACCCTGCTCTCCACCCTGCCCCTAGCTCCTCTCGAACACTCCCACATCCTCCCTTCTGCCCCCTAACCCCCACCCTGACTCAGCTCCTCTCCAACACTGCCCCATCCCCACCTCCTCCCACAGCCCCCCTACGTCCCCCAACCCCCACCCTGCTCTCCACCCTGCCCCTAGCTCCTCTCGAACACTCCCACAT